>NW_019727110.1:447751-468037 GCF_002891405.2 Cryptotermes secundus | reverse complement strand
AACATTAGCAGCAGAAGCGCATCTAGAAGAGGGGCAATTTTTACTAACAGAACAGACATTGAACATAGGAAAGTCTCGGATAAATAATAATAATAATAATTCATGTGCTATGAAGACCACTGGGGTAGAGAAATGTGAACGCGTGCTCGGAATTGAACCACTGCCTCCTGACACTACTGATACCATTCCGGCCCTTACAGATGGCACGACTGTTGAATTGTCTTGTTTTCATAGTTTGCGACTCGGGAACATTCACGAGAAGTTTGGTGTTAAAGCTTACATGCTGACCATCTGTCCGCAAGGACTACCGTGACGCATAGTGCGCGTAAGTATGAGCACATTGACTGTCTGCTGGTGCGGAGCGCGGATAGCGCTAGAAGCTGGGAATATAAACTCACATTCCTGGAAACAGTCACTGCCACGTAATGCAATGTCTAGAAACTGAGAAAGGTAATTGAAACATTAGTCACGATTGTAGCTCGTGAAGAACAAGCTATCTAACAGTAATTAGAACAATGAATGTGTTCTAGGGGTGTCCAATGGAGCCATGTCACAGTGTAATTCGAATGCTGCAAGAATGTGAGCCACACTAAGGATAGCTACATCTTTTCAAAGAAACAGGCCCAATTTAGATTAACATGTCTCCCCACGAAATATTTTGATAATAAAACTGACAATTATATCTTGATATGTGAAGTTTATGAGTTAATATATTGTAAATACATCTATGATCTTGCTTAAATCTAGAAATAATCATCCTTCGGAACCTGAAAATACATAGGTCTATTCTGCAGGAAATAAACCGATGTCTAGGGTGTATAAAGGTAAAGCTATCCCTGTAACAGGCCATGGAGGCCCATAGGGCTGTGAACGTCGAGGTTCCCATATTTTCTAGACAATCGGCTCACAGATGGCGCCGAGGCTCTCAGCCTTACGTGCCGGATTCCTGGCATTCATTTGTGTTAGACGCTGAGTCGACCCCAGGGCCATAGTGTAACTGGAAGGATTAAGCCAACTGAAAAATCCATTTACCTCATCGTGACTCGAACCCGCGACCTTCCGGCTTGTAGTATAATGTCTTAACCAACTATTCTACCGCGTGCCCCCGTCTTGTGTGTTACATCGCTGAATAAAACGTGGAAAATGTGGTCCGACGGAATGCATACTTTTTCCGAACACTTCCGGTTATAAATTTCTGTATGACCGTATCCATAGCGTGCTGCACTCTTGTGGTAGAAGTGAGTGCTGAAAACTCTTAACGTACTTCAACTAACAAATGTAACGTGTAACTTGCTCTTCGAAGGTTCAGCCGCGTGACATACAAGATCTGTTACTGGCATAATTGATCAAAAATAGATGCACAACTCTCTGATTCCATTGCAAGCTTCCACTTCGTATCTAGAAACAGATAGAACATTAGGGGGCGATGACTTAACATCATACTCTTAAGGTACACGTCCCTAGAAATAATTTGCTTAAATTAGCTCTAAGTCTGATTTACTTGCTTAAATTGCGTTAAACTTACTTGCACTTTCTCGTCTTCTACAATTTTCATCCCTCTTGCTGTATCCTATCATTTATACTGTAGCGTGTACAGCCGTTGCTATGCAATGACGGCGACATAGGCGAATAAACAACGGCCGTTTCTAGGCAACGGATCGAAAAACACGTTACCGCGACAACGAAAACACAAGCAACAATAGTTACTGTTGGAAACGGTGTTTTCTATTCGGGCCGTGCAAGGGTTTATAAAGAAAACATTTGGGGAGGCGGGGTCGAATACCTCCACCGTGACCCTGCGAGTGGTAGGCGGCGACGAAAAGGGAGGTCTCAAATCTGAGACAGCAAAATATGGTCGCGATTTCCAAGCGACTCGGACCTGAGAAAGACTGCGCTGGCAAGGACCAGCAGCATATACAAAAGACAGACCAGTCCTATCGTGAGAGAGGGCGCCCCACAAAAACAAGACCGTAACTGTCAAACAGGAATATCTGGTCATGAGCTCCAGATGGAGCTCGACACCAAGACTTACTGACTGACTGACAGACTGACTGTTAGTCGCAATTTGACTTGGACTTGACGCAGTTGATTGAGAAGTGAGTTCTGCAAGGGAGGATGAGAAAAGATGGCGCTATAGTTCAGTTGACAGTTCAGTTGTGCCATATTCGCCGGACAGTAACGACGTGAGTACAGAAGCTGAAGAATCTTCATTGCTGAGATCTCTTACCAGGCATCGACTTGTGAAGACACTGCAAATTGGAAAAGACTTAAAGTGTAGTGAACGGTAAAGTATGGACACAAGTGATAGTGTTATAGTAATTGCGATATGAAAGTGGTCAGCAAAATCATTCACCAACTCAAACCCCGTCTATAGTCACAACAATATTTAATCTTACATAGATAATTTCTAATATCCCTAAAATAACTTGTTAGCACTGTTCATTGATTTCATGCCCTAATTTCCCATTAATATCCCACAATTTCGTACACAATAATTCTTTCTCCATTTTCTCTTTTCAGCACACTCTAATAAAACACGACCCTGATACAAGGGCTACTCCTTTGCTTCCTGTAATTTGCAAAAAAAAAAAAATCGTTTTTGTTTCGTCTCTTTTTTATTTCTCTCTCTCTTTTTTTTTTAATTGCTAGTGGGGTGTGGGACTAAGTCCCTTGTACTGCGGCCACTTCTGGCCTATTGTACCAGCCCCAGATGATAGGTGAGGGTGATTGTGGAGCAATTGGTGGAATGAAGATTGGCAGGGGAAACCGAAGTACTCGGAGAAACCCTGCCCCACCGCCCCTTTTTCCACCACAAATCCCACTTGAACATACCGAGGATCGAAGCCGGGCCGCCGTGGTGAGAAGCCAGCGACTAACCGCTTGAGCTATGGCGCGGCTCCTTTTATTCATCTTACTTATTAGCCGTTTCAAATTCAACTTGATTTAAAAATCTTTAAAAGTTTTAAACGTTAAAATCTCTTCTGAATCACTGGTGTATGCACACAACATGTCTCGACCAACCTTCGTCATCTTCACGTGACTCTAAAATTGCTAATTAAACTACTGTGCTACCGTCTGTTAAGTTCAGTTTTCGAGATATTCCCTCGTCTATACGCCCATGTGGCCTGTAGTGATGGGTATTTCCTACTGTTGTGTCGTGTGTAGCTGTTACGAATATTTTTATTCAAGCTCTGTGCTCTTACCGATCCCCAATGAGGTCATTGGATTTCTTTTTTCATTTTACCTATTCCTTTCAGCCCCACCATGGTCCTGGGGTCGACTCAGCCTCTAACAGAAATAAGTACCAGGAATCTTTCTGGGGGGTAAAGGGCAGCCGGTGAGTAAGCACGGCCTGTTACACGGATAGCTTCACCTTTACCTTACTATTAAGGAAGAAATGCCTAGTCACAACAGTTTTGAGGGTTTAAATTCATTTCTGTTTTTGGAGGGTACATTTTCAGTTTATTTAACGACTAACGAATGTGAACACCATTGGAGACTGTGTATGGAAGTAGTTTACTAAGTGGATAATTATTGATTTGTAATGTCTGCTAGTCTCTGTAAGATGATCTACATGTTTAAAGACAGAATGGAAAGGTGCACGGGAGCCGGAATAGCTCAGTTCCGTGTAGCGACTGGGATATGGGCTGGACGGCCGATGATTCGGAATTCGTTTCCCGCCTGAAGCAGGATCTTGTTCAGACCGGCTCTGGGGTCCACACAGCCTCCTATACAATGTACACTGGGGATTGTTTCTCCGGGGGTAAAGCGGCAGGGGCGTGAAGCTGACCACTGACTGCAATCTAGTGCCAATCATAAGAAGCGTAATAAGAACTATGAAATAGTTTCTGACATTACATTTTCAGACAAGAAGACGGACTCGACCTTAACCATCACGCGTTCATTTTATGGAATCATACATTCTACACTGTAGAAAGAACCAGTGGGAACATTTACGCGTAAAATTTTCAATGAAAAAATACAGAACAAACACCAGTATTTAACTAATTTTCGCCATATTCATGACTAACCTTGTTCTGGAACGACTGGCCAATTTGTTGCGATAAAGCCTAATATGTCATCTCTGGATGATTCAGCACTGGCCACTGAGAATTGCGCAGGCGTGTGAAGGCCGTCAGTGTTCTGTTTGCTCCGTTTTTTTTAATGTTTTTACTACACAGAACGTAAGAAAGAACCCCTGTTCATCCCCATGTTAAGACACGGAAAGTAAAGGTAAAAAGATGAAGTTATCCCTGTGCTTAATTAATTAAGCACTACGCCGCGAAGGTCTATGTTGTAGTGGATGTATAGACACAAATTTTCTTGACCTCGACACAAACCGGAGGTGAGTGGTCAGCTTCAAGCCCCTGTAGCTTTACCCTCAGGGGAAAGCCCCCCCCCCCCGCTACCCATTGGATAGGAGGTTGGGTGGGCCTGAGAGCAGTTCTGGATTACGTGTAGAGGAGAAATTTTTTGACCCTACAGGGACTCGAACTCCGCTCCTTCGGTCGTCCAGCCCGTAGCCAGTCGCTATATCAACTAAGCTATCCCGGCTCCTAACATTCCGAGAGTACTGATGAAAATCATGAGGAAGAGACTACAGTACAAGCTGTCGGTAGAAACAAACTTCATTCCTTACTGGTCTGTTATAAATAACCATTACTCTAGTATATGGGGTCTATATCTAACATTTATAACTTTTCTTAGAGTACATCTCACCTCACTATTGTCCGTGTGACTTGAGCATACAGATCCCATTTAAGAACTCCAAAATTTGTTGATAACTTTTCTATTTTGCGGAGGCCTATGTAAGTAAAGCTATCCCTGTGACAGGCCGTGAAGGCCCATAGGGTTGTGAGACGTCAAGGCTCCCATATTCTCTCTAGACAATCGGCTCACAGATGGCGATAAGGTTGTCAGCCTTACGCACCGGCCGCCCTTTATCCCCCATGAAGATTCCTGGTACTCATTTCTGTTAGACGCTAAGTGACCCCAGGGCCATAATGCGGCTGAAGGATTAGGTAAATTAAAAAGAATCCACCTCATCGGAACTCGAACCCGCGACCTTCCGGCATAATGCTTCTATGTAAGTAAAAGCGAAGAGAAAGTTGGTTCAACCTGTAAAGCTCCTGAATTGTTTTCTATATGTGCGTGGTTCGAATCTCGGAAGGGACACCATCTATCCTGATTGATGTTTCTCATGATGTTCCTCAATTCATCCACTTAAATTCCTTGTAGTGCATAATAAATAGTACATAGTAACCTCCGCCTAATTCATTCCATGTCGTTTTCAACTCATTATTCCCTAATCGTCCTTCCATTCTGCGTTATACAGTTCAAGGCACATACAGTGTTGATAATGAAGCACAGAATTAATGAACTATACTCCATCCACTACGAGAATGACGGTGCGTCATCTTCTGAGTGATCCTGACTATTACATCGACATTATAGAGTTACAAGTTTCTATTTTCCACATACTTCCAGTGCTAACAGACCAGTGGGAAATTCAAACATATATAAAAAGGTGTAAGATTTGAGGTTTTCACGGCAGTGATTTTGAAAAAAAAAGTCTTCTGGGATGTGGCGCCGTGTAGATATTGTGCTAACCGACGTTTCGGAGGAATGTATCGCCTCTCAATATCTACACGGCGCCACATCCCAGAANGATGATTGTGGAGCAATTGGTGGAATGAAGAGAGGCAGGGGAAACCGAAATACTATTAGATAACCTGCCCCAGTGCGACTTTATCCACCACAAATCTCACATGACCTGACCCTATCTCGAACCCGCGCCTCCGCTGTTGGAAACCATCGACTAACTGCCTGAGCTATGGCACAGCTTAGATGGACATTATAAATAAACATTATTTGTAATTTTCAATGTGATAGGCTTTTTGTAGTGTTATTAGATTCGCAACATACATTTTATCTGCAATAACTGGACACCGAGATCAATCTCTTGCGTAAAATAGGGAAAAAAAGAAATGTTTGGAAGTACGTGTACTCCATTGGAGACCTCCGATCCATTCTTGTTAGGACAATTTTTGTCCTACTTATCTTTTATCCTACTCAAATATTGGAAACGGCGACCAGCAGGACAAAACTAATTGTTCGAAACGGCACTTGCCTGGGCTGTAGACGCAGTAGAGATTGTGGGGCCGTAATTAATATAAATGAGTATTAAACGAGCAAGTTGGTGTAGTAGAGTGTAAAAGGTTCTGACGATGGCGTATAACACTCAGAATTACCGGGATTTTAGACTCTGTCCATCGTCCGGTATCCTAGAAGCTAGAAAACACACCGTTTCGGAAACTGGATCTGTTTCCATCCTCAGGTCATGGGTGGAAAGACACCTACTCGGTCCGTTCCCTTAGGAACCTCACTGGAGTGTATAAGGTTAGCTCGTTCTAAAGGACACAACTGAGTAGGTGTCTTCCCAAAACTCACGTGAGGACGGAAACAGATCCAGTTTCCGTAAAGGCGTGTTTTCCAGTTTCTAGAATACCGGACGATGGACAGAGTCCAAATAAGAACAGTAATTCTGAAGCTGGTGAAGCTTTAACGCTCCTTTTTTTTCAGAATGTAGACCTATTTGTTTCGACAGCCGGAAGCTTTACTTTTATGATTTTTCTCAGTCTTTCCGGACGAACAAGGCGGCAATGCCTCCACGAGGACTACCATCGCGTCCATTCGGATCCTGTCCAATTAACAGCTTGGAAGCTTCCTGCCATTCGGTGCTATAGGACCCTCTCGTATGAAGTTGAGAAAGGTCGGTAAATAAAAAAGAGCTGAGTAATTGCCCCTATGAGATGTGAATGGTAATATGTTACAGACGCATTTACCAGCAGTTTAAACAAAACTCTGTGAGTGGTGCAGCATTTCTTACTTTTGCATCAATAGTATTAATGCATTTCTTGCTTCTAGTTCGAAATTCGAATACCGCCTCTGTGGTCTAGTGGTCAGAGTTCTTGACTACAAATCCTGAGGTCCTGGTTCGATTCCCGGCGCTACCAGATTTTCCGAGAAGTAGTTGCTCTGGAACGGGGTCCACTCAGCCTCGTGTGGATAACTGAGGACCTATTTCAAGGAAATTTCGGCTGCGGTCTAGAAAACCGAGATTAATGGCCGTGGAGATTCATCGCGCTGACCACGCGACACACCCTATCCGCTAAAGTTGGCACTAACTTCGATGACAAGCGGCGATCGCTCGGTCGGTATAGTTCGCTTGCAGACCAAAACCACGGAGTTTCTTTATATATAGTTTGCTTCAAGAGCCAGAATAGCTCAGGCTGAACGGTTGGAGACAATCTTGGCAGGAACAGGTTTCCTTTCGTCACTTGAAACATTCTTTGTGTGTTACTTACTTCCTCGGTTCGCGCTTGAAATATTGATTGAATTCCTCTCCTCCATGATCAGGGATAGCTGAGGGAATAAAATGGCTGGCTACAGGCTGGACTACCTCATTCACCGCAGGAGTAGGAGGGATTTCTGTCTTTGCCACCACGTTTAGACTGGCTCCACGCAGCTTCGTATCCAAAGAGTAGAATGCATGTATCTTCACGTCCACGTCCCTACATACTTTAATATTGTGATGCTTAGACACTGGGATTACTTCGCTTTACTGATATATACAGAATGTCGGCTGGTTTGGATCCGTTTTCTGCGTCGAGAGGTACGACAAGGGATAACATAAATCGGGAGGAATAATCTGCGGGACACAGACTCTTCTTGTTCGATTGTTGTCCATTTTGAATTAGGTCAAATCGCCACTTTCAATCATTGAATGTAACTCGGACCCTTTCAACATGCCTGGATTCCTTCTCTTTCTGCTGTATACTTCAATGGAGGCTTCTCTCCCTCCAGAACGGTACCATCTGATGTTTACACTGAGCAGGAGGGTGGTGATGCTACTGCTGGAGCTGATCTGTCGACACTTCTCGCGTTAGTCGACATCTCCTGACACCTCACAGCAAACCGAAAACTGAAGGATGCCATAAATAAGCCACATATAATCTTTAAAACCCTCAGCATTCTGAGGTGTGTCTGTTCTTTGATATCCCTCCGTATGTGGAATGGAACAGTGAGGTACTCGTATGTTCTAATTTTTTCTTGGAGACCGGTGAGTTTTGACTGCGCAGACAAGTTGCTACATTTCAGTACAAATTATAATGGCTAACAGTACAAGCCCTGCATGTCACACCAATGAAGCTCGAAGTACTGAAAGACAAATATTTCTGAGTAGCTTTATATCTACCTTGTCGCTGTATCTGAGCTCTGTTTTCTCTCATTGTTATGTTACCTCTCCTGTCGCGCAGGACAGAGGGCACGAGGAAGTAATCGAACTATACCTAATGTAAAATTGCATAACTGAAAACTATAACTGTACATATGTAGAAGCAAAGAGGTAAAGCCACCCTTGTAACATGCCGTGAAGGCCCATCGGGTTGTGAGACGTTGAGGGTTCCACCTTGTCTAGACAATCGGCTCACAGATGGCGGTGAGGTTGTCAGCATTTCGCGCCGGCCGCTCTTACCCTCCAGGGAGATTCCTGGTACTCATTTCTGTTAAAAGCTGAGTCACACCCAGGGTCATAGTGCGGCTGGAAGGATTAGGCAAATTGAAAAAATATCCACCTAATCGGGACTTGAACCCGCGACCTTCCGGCTTGTAGCATAGTGCCTCAACCAACTACGCTACCGCGTGCCCCCATATAGGACTAATGAGATCTATATTTCATGTCCTACAGGATATATGTTAGTACGATATTTTTTTATAAAATTAATTGTTCTGTTAAAGATTTATGTAAAGTTGGGATTATATTTGGATGATGTGTATCAAATGAAAATTTCCCGACAACTCTCAGTAGATACCAATACCAAATTTAATTAAAATCCATGCAGTTGTTTTGAAGGTAACACGTGGTAAGTCAGATTTTTTATCGTGAATTAATTTTATGTATAGGTATACATATATGTATAGGTCAGTAAATGCAGTATTGAATATCGCGTCTGCATTATAAAATGCTATATATTTGTATATTATACTAAATTATTCTTAATGAACAAAGACGCTTCTGAAGTTTACCCAAAGATGCTAAAATTAAGGAGACTGGGGGGAGTGGAGGAGCAGAAGGGTCATCATAGAAATTTATTTGGATTCTCTGTCAGTAACTACGTATATTATTTCTGAGGCTGATGTAGTTGAACTTTCCTTATGTAATTCGTCTTAATTTTCTTTTCGTAGTAAGTGAGAGTGTGATGCGGGGTGTGGAACAAGTCGTGCTCCCAAATAGGGGATGTTCACCAACAACCCCTAAAGATGGCGTGACATATAAATCTCATTTCCAGTCTTAATTTTGCCAACTAGCTGCCCCGCTTCTCCTCGAGAACCACCGCCTTATCGTGGAGGGGAAGTTTGCGCGCCCCAATGACACGAAAAGCTATTCTGACGGGAGCGTAAGCATCTAGTAGGGTCACTCAGACAGGTCAAAGGCCAGAGGGTAGACGAAATATTAATTTCTCGTCCTCCAGGTTGGTTATTGTGTGTGAAGTCGACTACTCCAACCCGGGAAAAATTACTACAATGAAACCACGGAAGAAGTAATGACCGACACAGGATTGTCGCGCCAGTAAATAGGAGAACTCTCCTATTACATGTTAACATAAACCTTTCACGTCCTCTGTAAAGCTAAAGAAGATGTTAGAGTCACAAAAACGAAACGTGATCCTGATGGTTCAAGATTATAAAAATAAATAGAAAGGTCCTAGAGTAGATTCCGTCTCACACTTCAGAAATCACATTCCAATCCAAGACATTAGTACAAGAGTTTTTAAATTCAAACTTAATAAACTGTATTTTGTGAAATATCGTTCTCAGAGAACATATGGTTGTTGAAGGGATTCCGTGCTGGAAACATACCTAGGTCTTCTGAACCCGATTACGCAGTACGTGGCAGCGCCTCCTTGGGTCAATTGCTTACCTGGAAGCCTATATGATGTGATCCTGACGTGGGCGACCCTCATTAACACCATCCTAAGAGGAGGCTCTCTTACCGACCGTTGGCTCGAAGCTATATTACTACTTAGAAGGTTAGCGGTCTCACTAGAATCTAGAAGAGACGTTCCAACCAGTCAACAAATGGCTATACAAGCGTGAGGTAGTCAGTTGTCCAGGGAAGTACTCAGTTCGCCCCACAGTGATGTTATTAATTATATGTTGCGTTGATAGTTTTACTTTATCGCGCGCAGTACAAGTAATGCAATAAACCAACGCCATGGAGCCTATTTATTCTCAAGAAACAGAGGGTTGCTTCGTTTGACTAAGAAGTTCCTCGTCTTTTGTCGAGCTCTGAATTTCTTGCCAGAAGACATTAGGACCTCTTCTGAGGTAACTGATTCCAGTCCGCAACCTTTTGTCCTGCCTCTTTAGGATCCATTTTGCTATTGACTTCCTGTCCAGATCCGGGTCTCACACAGACTTCTTCCCTGCAGTTCTTACATGTCATATGACAATAACTGATGGGCATTTGCAACTTGGCATGTACAATTTGGTATTAAGTGTTTCGGCCCCGAAATTTATCTCTACATTATTGGTGTATTATTGACTGATTTGTTTATAATTAGCAGGTACACGATTTAATTAGTGTATTAAGATTGTTTCTATTTACATTTAAATAGGACATATTCCTTGCCCTGCATTCAGTTTAGCGACCAGATTAAAACAAATCAAGGGAAGAGGCAAACATCTGGATATTTCTGTAGACTGAAATCTGTTATGTAAGATTTGAGGTTTTCACGGCAGTCTTCTGGGATGTGGAACCGTGTAGATGTGGTGTTAACCGACGTTTCGGAGGAACGTATCGCCTCCATCTTCAAGGTAGAAGGAAAAATAAGAAAATCCGCAAGCGAAGAGACAGTTGGAACATATGCAAGCAAATCTACACGGTGCCACATCCCAGAAGACTGCTTCCTTCATGAAATCTGTTACTTTAACAGATACTGCCCATTTCTTACAATACACGTATCCACGCTTACCTAATATTCATCATGTGTGGAATAACATTTCAGTTTTTCTAGATGACATTTTTTGGGGGCAAATTCATATGATTGGACCATGCATATTACGTTTATACTTTGGTCTGCTGGAACGAGAAAATTATCAGTTCTTTTTATGTATATGATGTCTTTGATTTTAATTTCTCAGATTGGAGACGTTAAGTTCTTCAATAAAGTCTGTTTGAAACCATCCGGAAATTAACCTCGGAACCAGACAGACGTACAGTACATATTGTGACGCATAGACCCATTTCTAGGCAATGCCCGAACTACGTGCACGCAACAATAGAAAAGGTATTGGTAGAAGTGTTTTGTATGTGGTCCGCGCCATGCCCAGTGCTGGGTAACGGGCCAATGAACACGCATTCTCACTCGTGTTTTCCTTGAGGTCCGACCCGAGTCTATATAACGAGGGGCAAAGACAGTCGAGACTTCAGTTCAGTAGTTGAGTTGAGTTGAGTTGAGTTGATTTGGGTTGAGTGTTCATCTGTGGAGTGTTAACCAGCGGCCAACGGAAGCTGAAGAATTTCCATCGCTATGATTCGTTACCAGTAAACGTCTAGTGAAAGCTTTGCAGAAGAATAGCCATTGTTGAGACCTGTTACCAAGAAACGACTAGTAAAAGAAGACTCAGAAGACTTAGTGTGGAAATCGGCAATACTATAATAATTATTTGTAATTAAGACCTGGAAGTGGTAAATAAATCAAATTACCAATCCGAACCCCTTCTATAATCACTAAAACTCGTGACAATATGCTTGTTTTTCTAAACTATAACTGGTGTTTTGACTTTGTCGTCGTCGGAAGTACTACAGCAATGTTTCTAATAAGTTAACCTGTGTAGCCATTTGTCTTCAATATATACTGTAACGGATTTGATCAACGCGTTGCCAGGCAACAGCTCTGTAAACACAGTCCATTTCTAGGTTACACAACAATTAAGGAGGTTGTGATTTCCGTGCCCGCGGTGACGTCACAACAGGAGATAGTGATCAAGTGACCTGTGTTTACTGTTGGTCGACATCCGTCCCTCGGCTACATAAGTGAGCAGAATTCTTAAGCTGGGAGAGAGTAGCGGCCGAAGCACGCGAACAGAGCGAATTGGAACCAGGAGTACAGAAGAGCACAGGAGATCGGGCTGTGAGGATTTAAAGTGTGATTTGAAGTGATAGTCTGTGTGTTGAGATCTATTGCTCTGGATCGAGTCAAGTGACTGGCTTTGTTGAAGAAGGTAATCAGCCTTCGGTTTCTGTAAATGATGGAGAATTTTTTGTTTGAATAAGGGACAAAGGACTTCTCAAGAAGGACCCTGCTTCATAGGATAGATACAATTTTGTAAGGGAGAACAGAGACTCCGTCACACTTTCCATTCTTGAAGAATAGAACCGAAATCAGACTATTCCAACAAGACAGCCCTGCCTGATAAGTTATAAACAAAGGATTGTACGCGATCGTGCTGAAAATAAAGCCTTGAACTTCTTTCCCGTAACCAGAAAATGTTTTCTGTTACTTCTCAACGTAATCACCTCTGTGATCCACACACTTCAGTGGACCTGCAGGCAGTCTCTTTGTTGGCAGAAAAGTTAACATTGAACGATACCCTACTATCCCCGTCTGTTTTTATTACTAATACATCGATGATAATGGTCTTTTAGCCCTACGGGGATTTTACTACATCACCCTGATGTCTTCCAGAATATATGACTGACGCCACCAACGAAGTTCCTAAACCTCTTAACCCCGCCTTAAAACAAATACACTTTATTTTTGAACCTGTTTCCTTTATAGAGAATTACAAACGTGAAGTCGGTTTCGAAATTGGCGGTGTTTCAGAACGGATTGTTGAGGAGAATGTTGAGAAGCGTTAGAGAAACGTAGACAATGACGTAATAAGGAGCTTAGTAAACTGTGCTCTTCAACTGAAGATTCAAGGTTAACACACCCAGGAAAATGTAGTAAGCGCGGAGGAAGAAAATGTATTAATTTTTTGTCGGAAAACATGAAGGAAAGAGATATCTTAGGAGACCTGGGGAGAGACTGGGAGATAATATTAGGATTAACCTTGAAGAAGGTATGAAGATATGAGTTGGATTATGCTGGCTCGCAATACAGTCCACTGTCAGGCTCTTGTGAACAAGATAACGAACCTGTTGGCTCCGTAAAAGGCGAGGAACGTGTCAAGCTAGCCGCTGTCTTCATCTGGTGGTTGATTCGGTTCTGTGAAGTTATTTATTAAACTAAATAATTATTTGCGTGCGATAAACATTAATTTCTCTTCTGTGCAAAACTTCTGAATCCAACTATCCATGAATTGTGTTCTTTAGGGATTCAATGGATATCCCTTTATACTATTACACAGTGAGAAGATAGGATAAACTGGCAGAAGAGCACCGGACATGAAAAAAATCATTTGCCGTTGGCGATTTATTGAGAACTTCGTAACTGGCATCGGCTCTATATCTTGAAATGCAGCACGGGGACGGAAACAGCCGCGACGTATTGCTGGGGGACATTTGAGGAAATCCAAGCGAGCGTCACTCAGGATAGCCCCTACGTTATCAAGATTTTAACCCTGGATCTCCCGAATATGATAAAAAGGTAAAGTTGTCCCTGTGCTTAGCTAATTAAGCACTACACCATGAAGACGTATGGGGAAGTGGATGTATAGATCCACATTTTTTTGGACCTCGTCATTAGTTGGAGGTGAGTGATCAGCTTCACAGTCAGCCCGCTTTACCCCCGGCGAAAGAGCACCCGGTACCCATTAGATAGCAAGCTGGGTGGACCCTAGAGCCAGTCTGCATAACATGGAGTAAAGAAAATTCTTGGCCATACCGGGACTCGAGCTCCGACCCCTCGGTGGTCCAGCTCGTAGCCAGTCGCTATACCAACTGAGCTACCCCGGCTCCTCCCGAATATGAACTACTCCATGATGTTAGGAAGGGAGCAGTATAGCATTCGATTCAAGAAATAATATAAATCATCATTCAAAGAGCAACCTTGATATCTGTTGTCATTAAGAATTCCGAGGATGGATCCGCCACTTTGCATACCCATGATAGCATCAGAAGAATATTTTCTTTTATTTCTTGCAATTTACAATCTACTCTACAAGGGAGCAATAAGTAAATATGTTGTAAGAAATCACTTGTGCGGAGTCAGCATCCAGTGATGATTCTCCTATGTAGTATACTATGCATTATGTTGTTGAGTATGGCTACCCATCTTCAACACTGTGTTCTTTTAAGTCTGAGGGCCATTGTTTTAGTCTTCGTCTGATGTTTAATGGGTTGCTTAGTTCAGTTACGCAACTGTTTTCGTGTCCCATTAGTCGGTTGTGGTATGTGGTAGAGTATCTTTTGATTTCTTCTGTGACGAATGGGATTTGAAGATCATTGTGTAATGTGAAGTTCGAGACATCCCATGGGGCGTTGGTTATGGAGCGCTAGAAGAATATAAACTTGTCTGCAGACAGATGTATTTATTGATTATATTTGCTTTGTGTTGTATCAAATACCTTGACTTCATATTTGCTGCTTTGCATTAGTCACACTTTTCATCAACTGCATTTCAGGCACTGTTACAGGAATATTGTCAGGAGTATTAAATTAAGAACACAAGATGGACAGGAAATGTAACACACGTCGGATGAAGGAATGCATACAAAATTTTTGTTGTAATACCTGAAGAAAGCTACCACCTGAAAGCATATACCTTGGCTATATATATATACAAAAATAACATTAAAATTAATTCTGAAGAAAAATGAGAGTGGTCAGGATTTAACTGACTCGGGATATGCTCGAGTGGCGAGATTCTGTGAAAATGGTCATGTTCCTCGGAGTTCCAAATGCCCAATAATTTCTTTACCAGCTGGGTGACTATGTTCTCTTCGAGGCCGACAGTGCACCATGGGGCCAGGTGTTTGGTGTTTCCACGTTTTTCTACGTCCCTCATTCTTGTATTTCATATTTATCGAGTATATCATTTCCTATTTCTGAATTTCTGATATTGAAAAAGAAGGAAGAGATGAATGGCACATAGATATAAACAAAGACAAACTCCTTGGTTTTAGTCCGCAAGTGAACTATACCGACCGAGCGACCGCCGCTTGTCGGCGAAGTTAGTGCCAACTTTAGCGGATAGAGGGTGTCACGTGGTCAGAGCAACGAATCCCCACGGCCGTTAATGTCGGTTTTCTAGACCGCAGCCGAAATTTCCTTGAAATAGCTCCTCAGTTATCCACACGAGATTGAGTGGACCCCGTTCCAGAGCAACTACTTCTCAGAAAATCTGGCAGCACCGGGAATCGAACTCGGACCTCTGGATCTGTAGCCATTAACTCTGATCACTAGACCACAGAGACGGTTGACACAAATTTTATCTTCTGGGATATATCGTCATGTAATTTGATTTTTCACCCGACTATACGGCCTTATTTGCCAGTACTCCTCTTAGACAACGTTGAGAGAAACTCAAATCCAGCGTTGTTAAAATGGATTTTAGAGGAACAGGATGAGAGGATATGGACTAATTTCAACTGGCTCGTGATAGGGTCCAGTGTCGATCATTCGTGAACACAGCAATGGATCTGTAGGTTCCATAAAATAGGAAATTTCTTGGCGAGGCTTTTATATCTGGAAGGGAAAGCTCAGCCCTCAGAACTGGTTACTGTAGACTGTATAAAGCCGAAATGTAATGTCATGCTTTCTCAGTGACGCTGGTTGGATCGTGAAAGATGAAGGGACCACGTGGACCCATACCACAATTGTAATTTATTTGGAGTAGACAGAGCTCAGACAAACAAACATCTCGACGTGAGGGCTTACATAAGGAAGCTGTGCGGTTTGTCTCCGCGTCACTCACTTTTAATGCCACTATCCACTCAGTTTTAGCACGTCTTAGGACTGTCGAGAATATTCGAACTCAGAACTCAAAGTGTTTATAATATATCACCGAAATGTTTAGTATACAAGTCTGATAACCCACGTCGATAGTAATGCCAAAATCCATATTTATATTTGCTTATTATTTCATGTCAGAGTTCCAGAGAGTCATAAAAGAATAATAAATTTGCAGAACTCAAAGTTAAGATGAAAAATATTTGATCAATATGGCAGAAACAAGTTGTATACGCTATTTTACAGAGAGGCTGAATGGTGATCGTCATGACTCTAAGTTATTTCTTGAGTTTATGGTTCCTTTTCGGCAGTTTCCTTAAGGGTAAGGCGGTAAATTCCTGACTTAGGATGATGAGGTAGAATGATTGAAGCTGTACAGAATTATTTGTACTAAACTGAGCAAGCATTCCTTCATACTATCAGCGCATGTCACTTCTTTTACCTGCCCACTTGCTGAAAGAAGAAGGTAGCGAAAATTTTCTACGTTTCTTCTCTTTCCTTTTCATTTTAACATTAATTAATTCATTGCGAATGCGACTTAAGTGCTGTATGTTTCAATAATTGATTCCCCACACAACACAGTTGCCTATTTTACTGAGCAGAGTCCATTTTGAGAAGTTGATAGCCGCTCGTGTAGTCAAGAAATACCCTGCCATTTACGGAATCTGAAGATTCATTACAACTTCCTGAACTGCAAACCAAAGGAACCTGTCCTGAGGCAGATGAATGGAATCCATAATCTACTTGTACGAACTATACAGGACATCTCCTGCATAAACTCCCCGGCTTTTAGTCCGCAAGCGAACTATACCGACTGAGCGACCTCCGCTTGTCGGCGAAGTTAGTTCCAACTTTTGCGGATAGAGAGTGTCGCGTACACATCCTGCATCTATATTAGGAATCGCGGGATGACCGCTATGATAGAATAAGATGTTTATAAAAATGTGCTACAGACGGGCGGATGGACATTTCCTAGGCCTCTTTTGTATTTAAAATAATTTTCCCCACAATAAAAACACATTTTAATATTAGACTTACAGGTGTTTTATGAATTTCGAGTTAAATTAAAATACGAAAAGAATATTCTTCTCCTATTTGTATCGTAGAATGTCTTAAAATCCAGTAATAGTTGCTGTACTGATTCATCATATTCCACGATATCTCTAATATATGCTAAAGATTGATCAGTAATTAATTTATGCAGGATTTCCACACTGGTGGTCTTTATTAATTTCATTCATCAGTAGTGCTGATGTCACAAGAATGTTGGATAAAATGTATGTGAAGTTTAGAAAATAGAGAGGCGTTTGTAACTGCTGCAGTTGCCTGCGTCTGTCATATTATAACTAGGGTCAACAAGTGATCGTTTCCATTGCTGTGACAGGCATTCCACATAGAACTCTAAGTCATGGATTTTTAAAACTTCTCACCCTACTGTTTGCTTCAACAGGAATTACATCCATACCTACAGGTTTAGGCCTGCACTGCTTCAAATTTAGCAGTTATTTAATCTTAGTAAATCTTGAAGCCGCACCATGGCTCAAGCGGTTAGTCGCTGGCTTCCCACCCCGGCGGCCCGGGTTCGATCCCGGGTCTGGTCAAGTGGGATTTTTGATGGACAAAATGGCGCTGGGGAAGGTTTTCTCTGAGTACTTCGGTTTCCTTGCCAATCTTCCTTCCACCAAATTCTCCATCATCATCACTCGGGGCAGGCTACAGTAGACCAATTCGTGGCCGCAGTGCCGAGGGTACTCAGTTAGGACCCCACCCCCCCACTAAGCGAAAAAAAAAATTAATTAGTAAAGCTTGGATCTGGTAAAGATATGAAAGCATAAACATATGAGGCCCTCTAAATTCATCAGATATTTCAAAGTTTATTGGTATAGAATTTCCAACCACCTTACAGCACTACGGCTATCCACAAGTAGATCAACATTTCCTTCGTTCATGAAACGCTGTTTAGGTTATATCCCTTCCTATATTCATATGCACCTTTATACAAGTTCGTTGTATAAGCCGTATATTGGTCATTTTCACATGATGGACTCTGTGTTAAATATTTACACTTTTTCCCTCAAAGTTCCATTAATTTTGCTTTAGATAATTATTTTATGCATAATATGAGAGGATGTTTAGAAGAATAGATCTTCATATAAGATAAGCTGTGAGGCTGTGAGCATAGAAGTGTATTGAAAGGGCTCAGGGTCTTGTCCAATGGAGTAATTTTGGTGTTAGGAATCTTAATTTTTAGTTCTTTGACTTATTATTTGGGTGGGTGAGTGGGAGATTGATTAATAAAGAGATATTTGCATAAACAAAGCTGCACACAAAAAGACACATTCTCCATCCACAAGAAAATTCGATATCTCGAGAGGTGTTTTTATATATGATAGAAATATTCATAAGATTTCGTCACATTTGGAGCTTTAATGAGAACAAATATATTACACAATATTACTATAAACGTTTATGATCAAATATTTCTTGCCGTACTCCAACAGGTCAACAGTCATAGCCACGAAACCAAAAGGTGTACATAGGCTTGTCGTGGCCACTGTGTTGTTATATACTAATCATAACATACTTCACAAACGTCTCCACATTTCATCAAATATCATCCTTCTGCTCCGTGATAGAGTGACTATAGAAGGCGTTTCGATTGGTAGTTGGATTTATTGAACTCTTACAGATCCATAACTTAAAGTAATTATAACAGTTTCACTAATTCACATAAATAACAGTTCACTCAAGTCTTCTTAGCGAGTTATATCCTCACAATTTTTCTGGTAACGGCTTCCAGCAGCGGACGTTCCCCTTCCTCTGGGTTCCCAAACTGTCCCCGGCCTCAGCTACCAGCTTCTCACAGCAACAGCTCACAATGACTGAACCCCAGCAGGTCTCTAACTCACTCACTCTCTCACCAATCAACTCTTCACTAACTAACTCTAGCTGCTAACTTGTCCTGCTTATAACATCTTGGCCTGGATCGCGTAGAGAACACCGTTCCTCTGTTACAGTGCAATTGTTGCTTAGCGATGGCATGACTTATTCCATTATTTCATATGCAGCCATCAACACAGACCACACAGAAAACACCATTCATCTCTTGCTGTTTACGAGTCATTACTTAGTAACAGCTGCTGTATTGTTGCTAATTTCGTTGTCGTTGCCTAGCATCGGATCTACATGCAACAGTATTGTAATGGCAGACACATGCACGTGATACAGTAAGGCTGTCTTGCTTTTTAAAATAAGAAAATGATGCTGAAATAAAGATATGTCTTACTAGAAGTTCGTTTTGGGCGGATTGACGTAAATCTGATGTGATTTGGGGGGGGGGGCTGAACTGGGCTGTGTGTGAATAATGTCTCTCCTGGTTTTATTGCGCATTCACCTGATGACGTGTCAGGTTCCCTCCTGAGTCACGACAGTAATTGGGAACGCTGCGAAGCTCTACATAGAACAGCAGGCTGTAGGGCTGGACAGCTTCTCTCCTCACCACGGTAGGCTTACTTAGTTTAATCTCGTATCCAGCGTTCCCTGAAACGTCCGTCTCGCCTCACTGCCGGTCTCGACAACAGCCATCACTGATTCGGCATAATGCAGGAACACGTCATATGCGGAACTCCAGCCATATTTTCTCTCTTCGTGTCTTTATTTACACCTTCCTTCTCTCTTTCATTCTTCCGCTCTCCCATTCTTCTTCTTGCCCTTCTCCTTCTCTCTGTTTTGAGATTTTCCCTTTTCCAATGGTTCCCAGAAATTCTAACTTCATCACTGAGCCAGTCAGCTGCAATGTTTCGAACCTCAACATTTTTCCATTAAGTACAGTTTCTCATATAAGTTAGCCATTTGTCTTTCAAAATCTGCTAGGTTTCAGAACACCGCCCTTTCTTCTCCGGAACTGTACTAATACGATGACCATGTCTGTCTGTCCATACAGGCCTGTATTATAAACCCAGGTTTCCTGATTACTGTGGAGCCCGGTATGAAAATAATGCACTTAATTGACGAAGTTCTGATATTGGCACTTCTAATCCCATCTCTGAGGATATGAGCACTGACGGTGTTGCCAATTTGTGGATGGCGAAGAGACTACCGCCATTAATTTCAGGCTTTGAAATTTTGTGTTGAAATACTCGTACGACTTTGAAAAATATTCAGTTGTTATTACTCTGCATTTTAGGGAATTATAAAATAACGTGTTGACGCTTTGATATATATACATATATATATACAGGGTGTTTCACGACTTTAGGGCATAACTGCAGGAGGTGATTTCCTAGTCTTTGTGATCAAGAACGTTCATATAAACATGTGTCCGATTT
>NW_019727110.1:441827-446697 GCF_002891405.2 Cryptotermes secundus | reverse complement strand
ATAACAAAATTTCACAAAGGAAATTTCCCGTCGCGCGACAATGGCACGACGTTGGAGAAACGACTCCAAGAGGGAAACTCCCAAGGGAACCTTCGGATGCCAGCGGAAAGAAGTGGCCGCCACCGGAATAATGACTACACGCTGTGCAGGACACAGGCGTATGGGCCGAAACGCAGACACTGTGGAACAAGTAACCTGGAAGATATCCCGTCGTGCGACAGTGACACGACGTTGGAGAAAAGACTCCAAGAATGAAGTTCCCAAGGGAACCTTCGGATGCCTGAGAAAGGACTTCGCGCCACGACCCCGTACCTGCAGTTGGCGGGAAGAACACAAGGAACGACGTCAGCAAGTTCAAACCACACTTCAGATGTTGTTACGTCGAGATAAGAAACACCTGAGGAAGTTAAGGACCAAGAATTGGATCTTATGGAGGGGTAGGCCCCCTCCAAAGCGGAAGAAAGAAAACGGCCCTTATGGGAGGAACCGGCAACGTAGAAGTACCGGCCTCCCCAGCAAGTATGCATGAAGAATGTAAGTGAGGAACGAATGTGAAACAAGGCGACCGACAAACTCTGGTAATAGGAAGTGCTCGGGACGAGCACAACCGAAGAACGGGGCGGATACGGTTGGAATGAACGGCGCACAAAGATACCAAGGCCGAATGCAGACGTTGCCAACAGAACACCGCGAACCGAAACGGAGGGAGAACCTTTAGGCTGTTCGGGGACGAACAACCTTTAGAAGGGAGCAGTGTAACGTGTCTGGAACCCAGAAGAGTCACTTCTATGGAAACGCTAGAATAGACCGTTGCATAGGAAACAACAATTGCTCCATTGTAGTTCTAACAGGAGTCTCCATGGTTATAACAGAGGATTTATTTTTCTAGCAGCGGCCGAGGTTATAAAAGCCCAGCTTCGATGAGAAGTCTTCAGTCTCGGAATAGCCATCTTAGAAGTCAGTCGTGATCGAGCCACCTTAGAAGAAAGTCCTAGGAAAACCGCCAGAGAAGACAGTCCAGTGTTGCCGAGATATTGTGAGCAGTGATTGTAACACTGCAAGGGCAAATGTTTGTAAAGTGTGAGCGAACGGAATAAATCCGCTATATCAGAAGACGGCTTGAATTTATTTGTAGCGTGACACACCAAACACGCTACAATATATAGAATAAATTTGTATGGCACCTGTAACATGATAAATACATTTATTGATTTTCCGAGTGTTACAATGTCTACAATCTCTGGACCCTTCGCTATCTTAAAGTTTCAATACTCCAAATTACTGGATGTCAGGATTTCGGCCATCACCCGCTTTCTAAAAAACAATAGAGAACACGACGTTTCGGAAACTGGATCTGTTCCGTACTCAGTTGATGGGGTGGGAGACACCTACTGCTTTGGTTCCCTGAGAAAGAGCTAACTTCAATCACTGGACTAAGGTTAACTCTCTCTGACGAACCCATTGGAATTTCGTTCGCATCAGTTTTAATAAATAGTTATTATGAGGATAGTTATACAATCAAGATGACAGCATATGCCTCTTTTCTTATATGAAATAAAAATAGTAAGTGAATAAAATGGACTCGAAAGAATTTGTTATGTTTTCAAATTTCGTGTAAAGACGGTAAATTGTAACCATACGGTCATTAACTCGGTATGCTGATTGCATGAGTCAGAAGCGCAGGCGCAACATTTCGAAGGAAGGAGTCTATAATAGCCCCAGTTATAGGATACTAATGAGATCCACTCTGGGTAACGAGCTAGGTACGTGTGATACTATGGACTGCACGGAACCAAGAATTAGCCGGATGCGTGAATGACACAAAGGGGAAGTGCAAATATCTTGTAGAGGAAGAAAAGTTTGGATCTGAGAAATCACTTATTTGGTTAAGGAGTAAGAAAGTTTAAGTTGTGAGTCATGTGTGCAGTTGAAAGGAAAGGCAGGTGCTCAGAGGATAATGACCTGGGGGATTCTTTGGAATGTCTGATTTTTTGAAGTGACATCAGAAATTATCCTACGGGGAACAAAATTAATGCACAAGTCTTGAATGTGAATGGAATTATCAATTAGTGTCACCCAACCTAGCAAATACACTTACCGAGCAAATTCGTTCGACCCGTAATATTTCTGACTTCGAATTAGAAGGGGCTTATTTCGAAGGTCGGCTGGGATACTGACTGTGCTGACTGAGGGTTTTCATATTTATGTTCAGTCCGTCCAAGAAAATCGCTGATACAATATTGTCACGTTTTTCACTAATTATGACGCGGGTTTGGATTGATGAATCGGTTTATTGGATCTTCAATAGTCGCAACTACAATTAGTTTTTACACTCTTGAGTTTACTATAACTATAGCACATGTAACGTCACACACTAAATCTTCTAACTCTTCTTCTGGCCACACTGCTCTTCCCTTGGAACTTCGGAAGTCAAGTCAATTCCCATTCCCGTATTCCCTCATATCCTGTCGACACGGACCAAGCTCAGAAAACACAGTCCTTCTATTGCTGCATGGCGCAGATCACACAGAAAACAAGTCACGTGATAACTATCTCACCAGTCCATTGACGCGCTGACTGTTTCCTAGCAACGAGATATAAACATTCGCCCTATTGTTGCGTGCATATATCGCTTGATATTTATCGAGCCGTTGCCTGGCAATGCGTTGACATGTCACAATACGGTAGATATGGCCAGTGCCTCTTCCTTCCCTATCCTTTCGATCAATTATTCACCATCATCCAAACTTTTGACGCTGTGTTTCACAGATGTACTCGCTGTCCATCGTCAGCGTCGATGAGGGAGTCTGGTTAGGTCTTTGGAATTTTGGGTTTTACTTCAACATTAACGCAGCTGGTACCCCAAGAAGATTTTGGCAGGACTATGTATATAATCAGATTGATCAAACATACCATGATACCGGGTTTTTTTTTTAATTCAGTGAAACAGCTGATTGATTGTCCACATCGTCTTCGTTGATCTGTGTCGCTGACCTGTAAATTGATAATTACTCGCTATAATATGTCTGTGTGTCCTCTTTCTTCTGAATAATCCTCTTCTTACAGACTTCCAGTACGCTTGGCTGAGGACTTCCAGACAGTTTAGAGAAGTAAATAAATTGTAAATAAAAAGTAAAAGGTAAAGATGTCCCTGTGCTTAACTAATTAACCACTACGCCATGAAGGCTTGTGAGGGAGTGGATGTGTAGATCTACATTTTCTTGAGCTCGGAAATACTTGGAGGTGAGTGGTCAACTTCACGCCCCGGCCGGTTTAACCCCTGGGAAAGAGCCCCAGGCACCCATTGGATAGGAGGTTGGGTGGACCCCAAAGCCGGTCTGGACAACTTGGAGAATACAAAATTCTTGACCCTACCGGGACTCAAACTCCGACCCCTCGATCATCCAGCCCGTAGTCAGTCGCTATACCAACAACTTCATTATATCTAGAAAAAAATACAAAAAAAAAAAACGGATTCGCCCAGCCTGAACAGAATGCCAGCCAAAATTGTGTCACGATGTCACTTCATTCATCAGCGTCTCCGCGTTTTCAACTTTTGTTTTTCTTTGCCACTGCATGTTTCAGTTGAGCCCACCCAAGTTTCGGCAGCTGGGTCTTGACACTTTGAGAAATCCAGTTTGCTTGGCCCTTCTTCAGACATGTACGGTTTTATTATACACCCGAAACATAATGTTATGGGCCTGAACACTGATGCCAACTTAACCGCCACGAGAACCACGACTGCTGCCACTCTGTTGGCTGCAATGCACGAGTATTCCTTCCTCCCGGGACGTCATCAAGTGTGAAGTGACACAGTATTCGTTTATGTACACATAAAGCAAACACCACGCATGCTCTGTGAGCGGCTGATTCAGGTTGAGCGCTGAGGAAACGCACCGAGTCACTGCTCAGCCTAATCAAATGACAACAGGATCCGGTGTAGTTCAGTCAGTACAGAAACTGGGGTACGAGATGGAGGAAGGGCTTCGATCCCTGGCACAAAAAACCGTAGCGAACTATACCGCCCGAGCGACCGCCGCTTGTCGGCGTAGTTAGTGCCAACTTTAGCGGATAGAGGGTGTCGCGTGGTCAGCGCAACGAATCCCCACGGCTATTAATCTCGGTTTTTCTAGACCCACTACTTCTTAGAAAATCTGGTAGCGCCGGGAATCGAACTCGGACCTCTGGATCTGTAGCCAGGAACTCTGAGGCGGTCTGATGGCATACGCACAGATTTTCTCTTCGCCTTCGCGTCCAAACCTCATGGCCATTGAGAGGGAAACTAACCGTTTACCTCCATACAGGACTGAGTTTAAGAATGTGTAGAGCTGCAACTCCACTTCGCCATGCGTCTTGTTGGGGTGAGGGTTTTAAACACACGAATGACTTTAATTTTAACTGTAGTTAAGCGAAAACAAACATCATTATTGGAAGGGTCGTAATATTGATACCTGATTCCCATGCAGTCTTCTTGGTCCTTCGGTATATATGAGAAATATTTGCAAACGAAACGTAAAATTCTAATAAAAGTAGAAGCTAGGAACTCGAACCGCTGCCTATCTTATCGAATATGAGATAATTTAACCCTATTATAAATGTATTATACTGTAACGTGTTTTGCGTTACTGATCCCACTTCTGACACCAGTTGTCGCGTATCGGGCGTATATCGCGACAAATAAATTCTCGATGTATTCGATGTAGCGAATTTTATTTCACATTCGCGCTTACAATCACCCAAATTACAGATTTACGATTACTGCTATCTGCAGTATCACAATTAGTACACTCCAAAGGACAGAATACCACTGACTGTTTGCTGGCTAACTCGGCGGTAGCTCCAGGACTCGCTGACTGGCTCAGTACAACTG
>NW_019727110.1:358901-441804 GCF_002891405.2 Cryptotermes secundus | reverse complement strand
AATATTAAAATGGATCTTAGAGAGATAGAATGGGATGGTATGGATTGGATTGATCTGGCTCAGGATAGAGACCAGTGAAGGGCTCTTGTGAGCACGGTAATGAATCTTCGGGTTCAATAAAATGCTGGGTAATTCTTGAGTAGCTGCAGATTTGGCTTTTCCTCAAGAAGGGCTCAGCTCCATGAGTAAATAAGTAAGTATAAATGTATTATACAATAAGTTAAAAAACGAACCGCGACTGTCTTGGCATAAAAGTGAACTTGAAGTATTTCAAAACTAGAACAGCAGTAAAAGTCAACCCGCTGAGGTTACAAACATCAAGCACATCCCTGCACATTCAGGAACTCACTATAAGTTTACCTAAGCACAAACCAAGGACAATCTGAGGGCACGTGACACTTAACATTTGTCGGTGAGACTGTCTGTCTAATGCAGGTACCTGAATGGCTAGCTCGCCACATGTGGACACGCCTCACACGTCAGGTTATATGAATCATAGCGTTTATATTCCTCCCATCTGCGCCTAGGCTTGCAAACTGATCACCTTCACGGTTCGTATGCATTATTATCTTTCCTAAGTGCTACATTTCCCGCCCATCTTATGTCATTTGAAGCTTCTCATTAAGCTAATTTTCTGAAGTTCAAGGCTTCGTATGGTATTACACAACGTGATACGTTGGAAGACCACCCCATTTCGATGTCTATTGCTGCATATTGACTGGTTACCTCTTGGAAACAGCTGCGTGAGAGACGAGCTAGGAAACGGGAAGCTAAGATGGATCCTAGTAAGATGGGCTGAGTATGGCTCGGGAACATACCCAGCAGAGAGATCTGGTCTTACCTCATTCACAGCGTTCGGATTGTGTTGCCACAGGTAAATACTGGGCAGTTAACGATAGTGAGACCCCCTCTATGGTCTAGTGGTTAGGGGTCCTGGTTCGATTCCCGGCGCTACCAGATTTTCTGAGAAGTAGTTCGTCTGGAACGGGGTCCACTCAGCCTCGTGAGGATAATTGCGGAGCTATTTCAAGGAAATGGCGGCTCCGGTCTAGAAACCCGAAATCAAAGGCCGTGGAAATCCGTTGCGCTGACCGCGCGACACCCTCTAGCCCCTAAACTTCGTTGACAAACGGCAGTCGCTCGGTCGGTATAGTTCGTTTGCGGACTAAAAGCCACGGAGTTAAGGGAAAATTACCGAAGCGGTCGTGAAAGATGAAACAAGAGGTAATATATTCTTGGAATGGACACTTCCAAGAAAGTTGGACGGGACAGGCGGATCCTATGCTCTGCAGTTTGCCCCTCAGTGAACATTTAGTGTCATCTCATTTGTTTCACAATAATGAAGAGAACGTTTTCATCGTTTGCTAGCATATTTCATCTCGGAAAACATCTGAACAGATTTCAATGTTATCTGATATTGCAAAGTCTACCATTAATATTACTGGATAAATTTGTTTCGGTTCATGTGCATTCTCTGCGTTCCCACCCATATACTCGTATATAGCCGAAGAAACAAGAATACATAAACCTGCAGATTTAGTTTTGAAATGTTCTTGATATGATGTTCTCGCTTCATTATTGCGTCCATATCGCTTCTGCCTCAATTTAATCACTGTCTCGAGATTTATAACTTTTCAATATTGCAATGGCAATTTCAACCTAGATTCAAGCTACATTTATCAATTTTTGTGCCACGTCATTTTTGATCAAATATCGTATATTCCTCCCATTTAGTGATAATAGTGCGATTTAATATACTCCTGGCTGTGCGTTAAGTCTGTTAAGATTACAGTCCCCTGGGGTATGTAGTTTAGTATGGATAGATATTAAATTTCTGAGGAATCTGTTTCCTCCATCTTCAGGGTAGAAGAGCCGCCCTTCTGTATCTTGTAAACCATGTTTCAGATATATAACTGAAAAGTACGAATATATTGAAACTCATGCATACATGCACACAACTTTAAAACAATAGGCTAGCATAAGTTGGTATGTCGTAAAACTTTGAACTGAAAGTAGGCCGCCTCGTGGGGAAAGTTGAGAAACGCTGCCGTGTGATATGGTTAAGTTGCCGAAGTAAAACCGTGGACCAACACGTGACCATTAGGTCGGTACACTTAAAATATTTTTGCTATGGTTTAACATGGAACTAGAACCGAGCGTCACGTAGTCCATTTCATACTAACGTTATTCGCCGGTGGTCGGTATTAGGAAACAGTATTTATGGCATTCGTTTGGTAACCTTGAAGATTTAGCCCTTGGTTGCTAAAGGCCTACCATATCATTATCTGTAACAGGGGTTTGAATCCAGAAGGATGAATGTAATCCTAAACTTAACACGAATCAGTAAAGAGACAAGCTGTGAGCTTTTGAGTAGGGTTCAATACCCATGTAAATCGCCTCTGTGGTCTAGTGGTCTAGTGGCTATAGATCCAGAGGTCCCGGGTTCGATTCCCGTCGCTACCAGATTTTCTGTGAAGTAGTGGGTCTAGCAAACCGAAATTAACGGCGTGGAGATTCGTTGCGCTGACCACGCGACACCCTCTATCCACTAAAGTTGGCAGTAACTTCTTCGACAAGCGGCGGTCGCTCGATCGGTATAGTTCGCTTGCGAACTCAAGCCACGGAGTTTATATTTTTCATTACCCATGTCGGTAGAGCGGTATCTTTTTCATTATGTCCAGTGCAGCTCTTAGACTCACCAAGACTTCTGTTCTGTTGGTGTCTAGAAAACTTTTCCTGTGGCAAAGTGACGGCAGAATAACGCTGACCACTCACATCCTTCTAGAGCCGAGAGTACGAATGGCATTTCCCTTACATAACGTTATCACACGACGTTTCGACACAGAGGAAGAGCAGGAGTAGCGGAGAGTTTTGCCTCCGTGGTCCGAACGTTTATAATACTTGGATTCCATTTTGTCAAGATAATTGAGCTTTTAAAATTAAAAGATATAAGAAAATAAAACATTTCGCACAAAAATGGATGTCTTCATAACATAGCGCCGTTAAAATAATCTCTAATTAAATCAACGAATCGAAATTAAGAGCAGATTAAATTTGAAAAATTTCACTACGATTCAGTTGAGAAACGTGTATAATTCCGTGCCATTCCCCCCCCCCACATTGGCTCTTCCGACCTATTCAGTGCCCAGGTTTCATATTCAGTTCCGTAATCATTTTTCATAGACTGTAGCAGTCCTAGGGCGAGTGATCAGCACGTCTCAAGGCCGCTGCCTAAACACAGGACACCACAAACACAGAACAAACGCACACACACAGACACACACACTAAACATCCATTCCTTGTGCGGGAGTCGAACACATGATCCCAGCTTCCGAGCGAGTGAAGACAGTTCATGCCTTAGAGCGCGCTACTGTGACCCTGTACTGTATAAACACCTGGATATTACAGTAAACAAACTTGTAATTGTACTTGTTGCATTATTCATATTTGGATGTTATTCGCTCGTACTAAGGGAAGAACCTATGTTCATCGTGAAGAAAGTCGTCTTCTGGGATCTGGCGCCGTGTATTCTTGGTTTTAACCGACGTTTCGGAGGAACGTATCGCCTCCATTTTCAGGGCAGGTGAATCGCGATGCGAATGCAGAGCAGTAGCATAGTCATCCCGTGAAAAGCTCAAAACTTACATATGTTCATCGTGTTTGACAAATAAAATGCTGATTAAAGTGTTTGAATGTAAGAGCGGGGAAGTAACAGCAGAAAGTTACATAAAGAGCTGTATAACTGGTATTCTTCACTAAGTGCTGTAGTGATCAAGTGAAGGAGGATGAGATAGACAGGACATAAAACATGCATAGGACAGATGAGAAATTCTACGAAATTTTGAATATTAAAATTGGAAGAAATGTATTTGTTCAGTTTGCCTCCTGAGTCTTACACACAGTAATGTTACAATACAGTATCCTTACTTTTTTATGAGGACTTCAAGCTTATACAATTAGCAGTTCAGTTGCAAGAGGACTTCATGTGGCTTCCCTGTATACTTTCTTAGTTATCTAATGCAGATAATCTTCGGTTTTATCCCGAATAAAATCGTGAAGACAAAAGAAAAACATTCATGTGTGTGTAAGTAAATGTTTATAGATGATGGACTCATTAACAACAGCAGTTTTCCTTGAACTGGGTTCATTTGACGAACAACTCTTGGTAATTTAAAATCAAGGAATATATTATTGTATTTCCGCCGGTCAAGGTAGCCGAGCGGTCTAAGGCATGTACTGTCTTCCCTCGTTCGGAAGCCGGGATCATGGGTTCGAATCCCACAAAAGGCATGGATATTTGCTATGTGTATATGTTGTTCTGTGTTTAGGTAGATGCCTTGCGACGAGCTGATCAGTTGTCCAAGGGGTCCCACTGTCTGTAAAATGAACATGAAACTGAAAATCGGAGGCCAGGGCCCAAGGGGGCTGTAGAGCCAGCGAAAAAAAAATTGCATTTCCAACAAATTTATACACACCCTCTCCTGCATTCGCCATCAGTCTGCATTAACAAGAGCGTGGCGAAAGTGCAAGTTCATTTGAAGCCTTCAGAATATTAGAAGAATTATGTATAATATATTGATTGCTTAAACATCAATAGATATAAGTATCACAAACGAAACGGTTTTATTTTGTCTGACTAATGACTGTAGTCACGTGACAGGTGAATGGGATGGAGAAATTGGCGAATCCAGTGGAGGGCCCACATGCGTTGAATTATCGAGGGGAATTTTCTTTTTTGATAGAAGATTGCTACCATCTAGGACATGACGCCATATATTCTGGTAGAATTTTTGCCGATATTCGGGGAGTATGGTTTTCCTAGCTTCATGATATTCTACCCTGAAGCTGGAGGTAGTGCGTTCCTCCGAAACGTAAATAAACCTCTATCAGAACATTCCAAAAGACAGTAGTCTTCATAATCAGGGTTGCGAGAAACTCAGTTCTCACTCTGCTGAAGCTCTGAGTTGGGGTGAAGTGCGTGTCTTTCTGCGCACTCAGTAACTAGACATCCACACTCCCCTCCAACTACCAAATAAATCTACCTAGACTAGCCATTTTTAAGTAGCTGATACAAAATAAAGGAAATTTCTTGCAGAATTTATATCTAGTCTATGATCTGTTTTCAAACAAAATTTTACATTCCCAGCCCATTAGAACTTTGGTTGCTGATATCGAATAGAAAGTTCTCTATAGGCACTATTCTACAAGCTGGAAGGTCACAGTTTCGAATCCCGATGATTTTTCAATTTACCTAGTCCTTCCAGACACTATGGCCCTGGGGTCGACTCGTCCTCTAAAAGAAATTAATACCAGGAATTTTCTTGGGGTAAAGGGGGGTCAGCGCGCGAGGCTGACGACTTCACCGTCATCTCAAAGCAACATATAACAAGCCTCCGTGGCTTGTTACATGGATAGATTTACATTTACCCTGCCTTTACCCATAATAACTATTTGTTAAATAAAGAAATTTATTGCTATAAAAGAAATAAACACTTTCAACTTTTTATAGTAACCAAAGTACTGTTGATATAGCCAAAATATTCGCACGGTTTTTTAATATATATCTTGAAGTGTGTATGCCTGAGTTACAAATGTTCTGTATGTGAGCCTTTTGTCACATGACAGATAACAATACGACAATCCAATTTGTTCCAAGCACACCGGAGCATGACCTCGCCAGCACTCGCAACGGCTGTTGTGATGCATTGCTTTAGAACGTTTACACTTACAGGAAGTGGAGGAACAAAAAATCTGTCTTCGGTATATCCCCACAAGGAAAAAATCACAAGGCGTTAGATCCGGACTTCTTGGAGACCAACGTGTCAGTGCCGTGTTCTGGTCTGTTGAGCGGCCAATCTAACATCGAGACAGATTTTGATCCAAGTAATTTCGAACCTCCATATGCCAGTGAGGCGGAGCTTCATCTCGGGTGAAAATTAAGTTTGCACTATCTTATATGATATAACTCCGTCCTAAGTGCAAACTATATTTATAGGCCTTTCGTTTTGTTCTCCTTTATACACTACATGTTTCGACCCCAAACGGCCATCATCAGGTGTACACACTCATGTATTTGTTACACTGCACTTATTTATAACATTTAAAATTTAAAAACATAGGTCTTCCTGATTGTTCCTTTCTTTTTTTTTACCAAAATCTACTTTGTTGATATGTTTGTTATTTACACGCGTCAATTTTGATTTCCTTGAATTAGCACTTATAAAATCTTCAGTTTTAATTTTAAATCTTTACAAATTTTTTCTCNTTATATCATATATCGTAAAAAGTGCAACAGGATGCTTAAATATAATATTGCACTATCTTCTTGTCACTCACTAAACATGCCGAGGTAAATTCTTCCAGTCGCTGAGTTTTCAAGGAAAAACTGGCACGTACTCCTTTGTACGGGGTACAGCACAAAACACATGAACTTTCGGTGATTCCCGCGCATTCTCGAACATTCCTCTAGTGTTTCCTGTTGCCCATATAAGCACGTTGTGTTTGTTGACTTTTCCTCTAATGTGGAAGGTCAACTCATCACCGAAAATTAGCCAGTCGAAGGAAGTATCATACTCTTCACCCCGCTGCTGCATGTCCATGCAGAAAGAATGACGTATGGTTTTGTCTTAGTTACTTAAACTCTGCACTATCTGTACCTTAGGCCGCGCCATAGCTCAAGCGGTTAGTTGCTGGCTTCCCACCGCGGCGGCCCGGGTGGGATTTGTGGTGGAAAAAGTGGCGCTGGGCAGGTTTTCTCCAAGCACTTCGGTTTCCCCTGCCAATCTTCATTCCACAAAATTTTCCATGATCATAATCACCCGGGGCAGGTACAATAGGCCAATCAGTGGCCGCCGTGCCGAGTGGACCCAGCTGGACTCCACCCTCCACTAAGCGAATTTAAAAAGAAAACTGTAGCTTATAAGGAAATATTTTTAAACGTTTCTGCAATCTTTTCCATAGTCTGCTGTGGAATCTGTGATTCTAAACTTGCGCGTGTTGTCGATTACTTAGGGCTGCGCGCGTAGGTCTGACGGACACGAGCCACTTGTTCCTCTGATACAGGTCGTACATAAACAAGCAGTGTTCTGAAATCTCTTGCTCCAATCGTAGATAGACAGCCTTGTAAGTGGAGGTTTACTATATCGTGTCCTAAATTGCCGCTGTACAACAGTAACACAATTTGTTTTCTCTAATTCCAGCACGCAAAGGCCTTGTCTACCGAAGTAGCAGCCATTTTGCTTACCTGATGTAACAGGCGCTAACGTGAAGCCGATATCACGAAAACCTGAAATCGCAAAAACTTTCATCCCAGCTCTATGCTACTACGCACATTTAACGGTTTTGCTTCTTCATAACGTTGAAAATTAAGTGTCGCGGGGTGGAGAATATTTGCAAAATTTTCCTTGTGCTTAATTAGCACTACACTTTGTAGAATCCTGGGGGAGATAGCGGTTTACATAGGCCACGTAATAACTTTAATATTGTGAAATCAAAGGGATTATGACGGCTGGTTGGTTTTTAGATGAATGACTTTTCTCTTTACGTTTTTTCCTTTCTCATTTTCTCCTGTTCTATACAATATACTTCCTTCTTCTAATTACTTTGTTCTCTTTCTTTGGTATAGCTCCATTTACTCTTTATTTTTTGCTCAATTTCTTTTATTTCCTTATACTCTTATATTCTTCTATATATGCGGGAGAGTCAATAAGTAAAGTGACTATGGACAGGAAAGCCAAGGTTTGATTCCCAGTAAGGCCAGCTTCCCTTTGCCATCGTGTCGAGGCCGACTCTGGGACACATTCAATTCGTATAAGTAGCTTCCAACGGTTCCTTCCCCAGGAAAAGCATGTGGAGCGCAAAGCTTAAGAAGCTTCAGAATGCATGAAGCTGCACTCGCGCTTGCGCATTCACGTCAAGATGGCGAAGCACACAAATGAGCTGGACCAGTATACACGCAGTAATGAGATGTTGGGACGTGTGTTAGAGGCTCAACATGGCGAACACAATTAGAAGGCTTCAACAACAGTGGATTCCGCAGAAGATGATAACGTTCGTTGCCAAGAAAACTGCAGCTACTAGAGCATGTTCAATCCCCCTAACTGGATTTCCCATATTTCTATAATCAGTATTATCGCATCTGCAGTGAAGTAGTCAGGTCAAGGTCACTCGAGGTCTAGCGCCTTTCTACGTCATTCAACTCTTAACTTTCCTTAATGATAACTAATAAAAGCCATCGAGTAGAACATGCTACAGTTAGAAACTTGAATTATTTGATAAGTGTGCCTTACACGTTTCTGCACTACAAGGCCATCATCAGAAGGTTATCTGATAGAGAGGGGATTTCTTACTATATGTCCATTTTTGGCAGTAATATTTATATTTTATATCCCTTTATAATCGAGGGTGTACACAGATCTTTGCTTGTGTGTAAATTGACGATGGGCTGCATAATTTATAGATATTGTGGCTTATGCTCGTGTTGCTTTTTCTATGTAGATTTCGCGTGGAATATGGCTTGTGTTGCGTTACTGCTTCATTCTCTATTCGTCCCTTGGTACGGCGTGCTGTACTGATGATATTGTCGGTTTCTGGGGCAATACTGACTCTTTTTTAACTACTGCAAGTTATAAGTGACGGCTTTCATTACTTCATCATGAATATGAAAGTATGACGGCTGAAATGTCTCACGTGTTACAGGGTTACTACAAACGATTTGTTCCATTTTGAAACACTATATTTTCCAAAATATTACACATACAAATAAGATTGGTACATGGAAAGAACCGCAAACTCACTAAGTTTGCATAACACCAGTTGGCAGCATGAGTGCAGTGCCTCACAAAATGGCGGCGAAGCTGGAAAAGAGTTTCTGTGTGTTGGAATATGCGAGATGTTCATCTGTTATTGCAGTGCAGCATGCATTCAGAGCAGAGCACAGAAAATCACCATGTAAACAGAGCATTCTGTTGTGTGTATAAACGGAAAAGCATGGGGCGACCAATATAATGTTTAGAAATGGAATGAATCATTTGTAGTAACCTTGTATTTAACTTTTCTTCTTATAACTTCCGTCTTTGTGTTACTGGTTCCACAGGTGAGATTCTGTGTAATTGCAAGTATTCTTTTATTTTAAAACGTCCGTCAAATGAGTTCCTTCTTCGCATAACACGATATGAAATAAACCCGAACCCAGTCGGAGTAGCTGCGTTGAAGTGGCTTGTTCATAACGGTTTCATTTAAGTACAATGTAGGAAAGTGTCATGCCTTCGTTCCTACCATTCTTTCCTGCCTCATTTCTGTATTAATCTCTCCCCTTCCTTCTACCTTTTTATCTTACCTTTTGTTATGAGTATCGTAGTTTCTTTGTTACTTTTAATGTTTCATTCTCTATTCGTTTCTTACTCTCATTTTCTTTCCTTTTGTCTTTGTTGGCATGTTTGTCTGTTTGGTTCCTTTTTTACTTCGAACTCGGGTCATTCAGACGGTTGCTGATCATTTTTTTGACTTAATCATTTTTAAATGTATTGAACCACTGTGAGATGAGCCTGTAGCATGCAGTAAGTGTGTCGAAATATTTTCCATGTCTGTTGATCTTCCTACACGCTGGAGGCCACATCAGGATCCTGAGATTTATGGACCGCGGCAATTTTGAAGCCGTTGCAGTATGTCCAGATCAGATATTTGAATATTCGCTTCGTAAGATATACACTTTCAACTCGGAGATTAGCTAAATGAGTTCTGTTTATGCACAGAAGCTTCTGCGCATACATAAACTTCAGCGTGATATACGAGCATTGACTCCATTCCAGGCTTCTCTTGTGCAGCTGGAACCTGCTCTCGGCAGGAAGAGAAAGGAAGAGACATGGAGAGAAATACTCTTATATGGCAATAAATAAATAGAAGAGAGAGAAGGAAAAGGCAATAAAGAAGAAACAAGAAAGGAAGAATAGGAATAAAAAGTCTTTCTTGGTGTTTCTTTTTAAAGAAGTGATGCAGAACCCGTGGCCCTCTGCGGCCCTCGCCAATTGGTAATTGTGAACCAGTGTTGTGATTAATGGAAGCTGAAAACACAGTGGAACCAATCAACAGATGAAGATCTAACCGCAACCTAAACCTTTCTACAGACCGCAAACTGCAGGGAGTAAATCATGCTTTTTATTCGCTCATAAACGTTCTAAATTTATACTTGAATGGAATATAGCATGACTAAATTTTGGATAAAAATTATTAGAAACAGTGCCTCTTATCTGGTATACGAAATTGGGCGCAGTATTATTGCCTTATTTGGAAATTAAATATTTGTTATTTAAAATACAGTAGCATCGTTCTTGCAAGACGATCACAGCTCGTCGATAGATTCTTAGTATTCTGCGTGTAACGGAGCAGGAAATTAGACCAAATTTGAGTCTAATATTTTATTAAGCGGGTATTGACGCTTTCTTTTCAGAAATAAATATTGTCTGTAAATGTAATTGTTATTACATATTCCATTCACCATTTTCTACAGAAGTCTGAGCTAGTGGGAGTATCGTTAAATAGCCTGAACCACAAATAAATAAAAAAACGACAAAATTCAAATATCCATAGTAAAATTCACAACTAATAACTTGAAAAGGCAAAGGTAATGGTAAATTTGGCATGCACTGTCTTCGCTCGCTCGGAAGCCAGGATCGTGGGTTCGAATCCCACTCAGGGTATGGATGTTTGTGTGCGTTTTTCTGTGTTTGTCTACAGGTAGAGGCCTTGCGACGAGCTGATCACTCGCCCAAGGAGTCCTTCCGTCTGTGTAAGATCTAGAAAAACTGAAGTGAACGGAAGTTCATGGAGGTAGGCCTAGGCCCACTGGGGCTGTAGTGCCAAGGAAAAAAAATGGTAAATTTGCCCCTGTGCTTAACTAATTAAGCACAAGGCCGTGAAGTCGTATTGAGGAATGGATATATAGATCCACATTTTCTTGACCTCGGCACTGTTGGAGGTGAGTGGTCACATTCACGCCCCTGCCGATTTACCCCGGGGTAAAGAGCCCCGGTACCCACTAGATAGGAGGTCGGGTGGGTCCCAGAGTCGGTCTGGACGACATGGAGAAGAGAAAATTCTTCACCCTATCGGAACTCCAACTCCGACCTCTCGTTCGTCCAGCCTGTAGCCAGTCGCTATACCGACTGAGCTACCCCGGCAGGTCCTTATTTCGTTAGCCATCGACACTACATAACCTCAGACTTCAGAACATCGTTGTAAAATAACTCAAACGCGGTCCGGCTGCAGAGGGGAGTCAGAATGAGCGTTGGCATTTGAAAGAGAAGGTTGTGTGTCGCTAAATAAAAGTTCTTCCAATCCAGCAGACAACTTTTTACCCCCCCCCCCGAAACAGTTAATGAATTCAAGACAGAAGCGCCAGAGCTTCTAAACATCTCGCGTGTCGCGGGGAAAGTGTTAAGCTGACGGGAACTTAATTACGGTCTAACATAAAAAACTTTTTTTTTCCCCTAAACTGTGACACATCTCTGTGTTTCACGAAGCGCCTCGCGCATTGACTAATCCAGTGGCTGGTTAAATTGAAAGATATATGGACTGCATTCAGTTCGCCGGTTGCAGACACATTCTTAACTATCCATATGCCATTTAAATCCTTTTTCGTGTTATTTATTTGTTCTTTCGCTGTCTGGATCACACAGTCGCGATTAGCCTATGAAATAAATCGTACAGCCAGAGTGATGGTAATCCGCGTGGCGGTAAATTAGCTGTATACTTGACAGGTAATTACACGCATTTGAAATACTGCTTCCTCCCCACCCCAGTTGTCCTACCCCCGTCCCCCACTACAGGAGTAGGGGTGCTTATTGGAACAGTGTCAGCCGCGACCACAAAACTTACATACCACAAGTGGCGATTCTGATGTGCATTCAAGGGAAGTAGGCCGCGATAGGAAATCAGTAAAGGGACTGCCTGGGTGTTGGAGAACCAGAATTCGATCCCCAGTCGATATGCTTCATCTTAACACACATGAATAGATTACAGTTTAAATTAGGAGAGAGGACGTTGAAGTAACAAAAGGTGAGGGAAAATTACAATGAGGAACTCAGCCTTTGTATTTTCCGCCAGGTATTATTAGAGTTATTGATGTCAAAGGGATGAAATTGGCAGGGCAAGCAGCACGAATGGAGGAAGTAAACAGCAATCTCGAAAGTGTAATAATGAATTGTAGTTACGACGTGTGAAATTATGCAATAAATGGAGTTATCAAATCCGGAACCCGTTATTTACCGTCGCGTTGCCTGGATACACGCGATAATATTAAAAATCATCATAGAGTAACAAGATATGTAGACTGAATTCAACTGGCTGAGGACAGAGCCCAAAGGTTAGCATTAGCTGACGAGGTAGAACCCCTTGTGTCTTATTAAAGCTGGTAGTTCCTTGACTAACTGAGCGACTATGGAGTAAGGTAAAAGTAAATTTATCTCTGGGCGTAATTATTCAAGGACCATGTGAAGACTAATGGGAGAGGAGATTTAGCTCCACCATTCTTAATGTCTGCAGTAGGTGGACGTTTGTAGTCTTCATATCCCTGCCGCTTGACCCACCAAGGGAAACAGCCCCGGGTGACCCTTGGTTATGAGGATGGCTGGGCCTCAGAGCTGGTCTGGACGTTATGGAAAATAGAAAATCTCTTACACCTATTGAGAATTGAACCCTGACTCCCCTGTCGTTCAGCCATTATCCTACTTGCTATACTGACTGAACTATCGAGTTCCATCTGTTATGCAGTTTAGAGTTTAACTTCAGTAAACATACATCTGCCAGCTGGACAAGCCGGTTTTATCAGATGCTACAGCTGTATGGGTGGCTTGCCAGAGCCACTAATGGACAGGCCCGCTGGGGACTGGATTAGCTCCCCTACATCCGACAGACATTAAATTACTATTCCCTCTTTAATGATGGAAATGGTGCATAATCCTCAGTGTTTTGGTTCACGTTTGCATTATGGCTGAATGGGTCTCTCTTCCCCTGTCCTTATGTTCAGGAAATATTTTTTATATTACAGATTACACCTACATACACATGTACAGAACAATGCAGTATTCGGTAGAAAAATGAAGGCATCGCTGTTATGTGCTAAAATACTCAAGTTCTTAATTTGACCATAAGCAACACGTGATGAAGACATATAGGGGCAGCGGAGGTAAAGCTCAGTGCATTCTTAACCTAGGGGTTAGAGAATAAGTGGTCAGTTCTTTTTTCTTTGGCGTTACAGCCCCAATTTGGGCCTTGTCCTACCTCCATGAAGCTCTCCGTTTCACTTCGGTTTACTAGATCTTAGACATTCGGTAGGAGTCTTTGGGCGGGTGATCAGCTTGTCGCAAAGCCTCTGCCTGTACAAAAACACAGAAAACCACAGAAGAAATAAATATCCATGCCCTGAGTGGGATTCGAACCCATGATCCCGGCTTTGGAGCCAGCGAAGACAGCACATGCCTTAGATCGCTCGGCTGCCGTGACGGGCGAGTAATCAGCTTTAACTTACAGGAACTTTTTCCTCTGGCTAAAGGTTACGATGTCTCTTGAACAGGAGGCTGGTTGTGCCTGGAATCTATTTAGAAGAGAACTACACTTATAAAATATGGTTAATAGGAATAATTTTGGTTCCAAATGCGTCATTGTTCTTAGTGCAGTGAAGTACATACAGCAGAAGGATGCTTCAAGAGTGGACTCTTAGAAGAGTTTCTGATACAATGAGGAGAAGCTCGAAGACCAAGAGTTTCCAAAAGAGAGGGCTGCAATTTAGAACCAAGGCAAGCTTGAAGAAGGAACACTGCATCAAAGCGATACCTCGTCTTTTTTTTTTATTGCTAGTGGGGTGGGACTAAGTCCCTTGTACTGCGGCCACATCTGGCCAATTGTACCAGCCCCAGATGATAGGTGAGGGTGATTGTGGAGTAATTGGTGGAATGAAGATTGGCAGGGGAAACCGAAGTACTCGGAGAAACCTGCCTCTTACTTAAGGTGTCAATTTTCAAGGTCAGTGCCTCGATAAGGCCACGACCGCTTCCTCGCAACTGCTTTCGAATTCATCATTCATTTATTATCCTACAGTCGGAAGCTGCGTAACCACGATTCTGAGAAGGGTTCGTTAAATAACCCATGGGAGAAAGTAAGTGCAATTCTGTATGTTCTGACGAAATGTGTTTTCTTAATTTTGCAACTTGTGGAATATTAGTAAAATGCAAAAAAAAAAAAAAAAAACAGACTTCGAAATTCTGTCATCAGCAAATATTATTGCACAAAATTATACACCGCCATCAATGTACAGTATTCTTTTGGTGAGATGGCGAGGGAAATCTAGACTGAGAGATTTTTTCTTATATTTTCAGCGAGTTTTCTTACTCCCTGTAGGTAAATAAAGATAAACAATTTAAAATTTTTCACAACCGCGTCTTCCCTCTCTTCTTTCTATTCTGTATTACGCGTTCTGCACTCAAAGTGAACACATTAAGGGAGATACCTTAGTCTAAATATTTAATTTCCTTATCTGCTCCAGGAAGGAGCCGGGGTAGCGTAGTCGGTATAGCGACTGGCTACGGGCTGGATGACTAAGTGTTGGAGTTCGAGTCCCGGTAGGGTCAAGAATATTCTCTTCTACAAATCGTCCAGACCGGCTCTGGGGTCTATCCAACTTCCTATCCAATGGGTACCTGGGGCTCTTTTCCCGGGGGTAAAGCGGCAGGGGCGTGAAGCTGACCACTCACCTCCAGCTAATGCCGAGGTCAAGAAAATGTGGATCTATACATGCACTCCCCTATAATCCTTCATGGCCTAGTGCTTAATTCCTTGAGCACAGGGACAACTTTACATTTTACCTGCCGCAGGAATTCCAATTAAATTTCTATTCGAATTCTGCATTCACTGTGTCAAGAATTTATTTCTAGTTCATATTTGTCTTTTATATACGAGTAAAAATGGGGGACATAAATTGATCATTTACGTGGACAAAGCTTTCCGAACTGCAAAATAAATGTACACCCCTGAAGTAAACCTTTTTATTTCCTTAAGTTTGTGGAAAGACTTAGGTTTCCGCTGGTGTAAAAAGTGACCTACTTCCTGGAGTATAAACATGCGTATTTAATCCGATTGACGTCTGTAGAAGGTTATGCATTGTTCAAGATAACGTGGAGTAGCCCACCGCAGCGAGTAGATACTTGTTTGCTCTCTTTCATGTTCCGGTGAATAACCACATCCATGTCCGCTCTTTACTGTCTTCCCTCTCAGTGTAACTCGCTAACTGCTACACAAACAAAGATGTCTCATTTCGAATAGTCAAATCTTCTGGTCTGAATTGATTTAGTGTTTCAGAGAATCAGTGGGAGGACCATGTCTATCATCTCTCAAAGACTCAAAAGTTAAACGAGCTTGTAGTGGCTTTTCAACAATAGAAACTAGACATATGGGTTAACATGGAAATATATTAATAGAACAAGGTTCCTCTAAATAAAAAGTAAGAAAATAGAATGGGTAATGTTATTTGGATGACACTTTTCGATATTCTACAACCTACTGGGGGCACGCGGTAGCGTTGTTGGTTGAGGCACTATACTACAAGCCGGAAGGCCGCGGGATCGAATCCCAATGGGGTGGATGTCTTTCAATTTACCTGATCTTTCCAGCCTCACTATGGCCCTTGGGTCGATTCAGCCTCTAACAGAAATGAGTACCAGGAGTATTCCAGGGGGTTAAGATCGGCCGGAGCGTAAGGCTGACAACCTCATCACCATCTGTGAGCCGATTGTATAGAAAATGTGGGAGCCTCAACATCTCACAGTCCTATGAGTCTCCACGGCCTGTTACAGGGATACCTATATTTACTTTTACAACTTTATATTTTTGCACATGCTGTAGTTACTGTCCTCTGTAGACTCCAGCGTTCTTCTGTCTGATGAACCTACGTTTCAGTGTCCTGTCTCAGCATTTCGTTCATCGCTACATCCCAGCGAATGAAAATCACCGATTATTTTTATTGCTAGTGGGGTGGGACTAAGTTCCTTGTACTGCGGCCACTTCTGGCCTATTGTACAAGCCCCAGATGATAGGTGAGGGTGATTGTGGAGCAATTGGTGGAGAGAAGATTGGCAGGGGAAACCGAAGTACTCGGAGAAAACCTGTCGCAGCTCCACTTTGGCCACCACAAATCCCACTTGACCAGACCCGGGATCGAACCCGGGCCGCCGTGATGGGAAGCCAGAGACTAACCGCTTGAGCTATGGCGCGGCCCCAAATCACAGATACTTTAATATAAATTATTACTGCACTCTGGTTGATGTTTAACTTTGTAGCTCTCAAACTCACCTCTAACGTAAGCCTACATATATCCCTGTGTTGCAAATGAGATGCTTTGGAAAGAATTTATAACTCTCACTTTCCTTCAAACGATTCAAGCATGAACTATATACTAAATATTGTGACGTACTTCCTGAAAACCGGACTATAAGACGTCAAGCACTAGTCAATGGCTAGAAATTATTAGGCAGTGAATCCTAGGAAATCGTTGCCCCGGAGATTAAAGTCTAGCGGTGGGGTTTCCACCGTTACAAACGAATTGTTTGAGGCAGACACGTATTCCCGCGGCAACAAGAGATTCGTTGCATAGCAGTGAGCGAAATTAAACCTTCGACAAGGTGTTCTCTATTCAGTCTGAGTGCAGGATATAACAGTCCAAATCCGAGAAGAGACCAGTATAGCCCCGTGTGGAGGCGGGGTCGAATACCTGCGAGTCATAGGAGGCGACGAAAAGGATAGTCTCAAATCTGAGAGAGTAAAATATGGTCGCAAGCCCCAAGGGACTCAGACCGGAGAAAGATTGCACTGGCAAGGGCCAGCAACATATACAAAAGGCAGATCCGTCCTCTCGTTAGAGAGACGCCCCACAAAAACAAGACCGTAAATGCCAAACAGTAATAAATATCTGGTCATGAGTCCCAGATGAGGCTCGACACCAAGACTTACTGACTGACTGTCAGTCGCAAGTGACTTGGACTGGAGACCAATCAGTGTGTATCCGACGAGAGCTAAGTACAGTTGAGCTCCGAGCAGAGCAGAAGACACTTCACCGAGATTGGCGGTGCGAGAGTGTTGTAACAATGAAGAGGAAACGTCCGAAGACGTTATAAGCGCGAATAACTGCATTTATGAGTGTAAAAGAGTGATTGTCCAATAAATATTCGTCCAAATCGGAAACTCACGTAAATTTTTTGTCGCGTTGCCTAGGAAACACGTGACAATATTGTACGCCAAAATTGCCGCCTTCTGGGTTACGACATCGCGTAACTTGGAAGTTAGATACCTGTCTTCTGGAGGAATTGCACTCTGCCTGAAGATGGAAGCAGCAGGCTACTCCAGGATGACGGTGCATTTCTGCAAGTCTGCACACCATCACATCCTACAAAACAGATGTCTTCCGTATTTACCTCCGCAATAACCCAGACGTCACAAAATAAATAGGCATTTGGCGATGTATCCACACTATGTTAAATGCTTTTACATGTAACTTCAAATGGAGCAGGTTAGCTCAAGCGGTAACGGTTCTGGCATGTATTCGGGTGCTGCCCGACTCGAATTTCGGTCCAGGCACTGAAATATGTCACGACATCTTTTTCCCTAGTCCCTTAAAACTCATTAAACACGATCATTCATTTGCTGAATTTCCTCGGGGATAAAGTGGCCGGGGTGTGAAGCTGACAGCTCAACTCCAACTAGTGCCGAGGCCAAGAAAATGTGGATATATAGACCCACTCCCCCATACGTCTTCATCTCGTAGTGCTTAATTAGTTAAGCACAAGGATAACTTTACCCTTACCTTACCCCTTCTGCAGCGTTAACTAGGGGAGATGGCAGTTGATATCTGTAAATCGACACGACACTATGCAGACAAGGCGAATAGCTTTCACAATTGGATAATGTAAGCAAGTGCAATAAATATTGCCTAAGACTGGAACCTGACATTTTAAAAATTATAATATATCCGTTAGAATTATACTCTGTATTGTAATTTATATTTATGTAGGCCTAGAACAATTTACAGGACGAATATGAATAAGCGCTAGTATAATTTGTTCAAGGGGGCATCCACAGTGTAGTCCAAGGGGGGGCACATAGAAAATGTTGCTTACAGCGTTAGGGTTTAGCGGATTTGTTGTTGAAGTTGGTAAACGATTTTGTATTACGGACAGAGAAATGCTGTTAAAATAATTTTTAATCTGTTGGCAAGAATATTTGCTGTATTCCTTCTTTTTTACCTTTGGTTGTTTTAAAACATCCAGGTGGGGTAGAACGGATGCCTGACTTCTCCCCTCCCACAGGTGATCATGCATATAAAAATAAAGGTCATGTACAATGCATAAGGCTGAATTCAATTAGGGACTTGAATAACTCTATAAGCCCTTAACTGATGGAGCGATTCGATATTGATTTAAACGTCTTCGATACTTGCTTTCTTGCTCATGGAGCTGAAGCTTTTTGAGGAGCCGCCAATTCTGCAGCTACTCAAGAATTTCCCAGCATTTTATGAAACCCGAAGGTTCATTAACGTGTTCACAAGAGCCCTCCACTGGTCCCTGTACTGACCCAGATCAATCCAATCCATCCCATCCCATCCCATCCTGTCTCTCTAAGATTCATTTTAATATTATCCACCCATCTACATCGTGTTCTTCCCAGTGGTGTCTTTACTTCTGGCTTTCCCACCAATATTCTACATGCATTCCTCTTCTTCCCCGTTCATGATACGTGCCCTAACCACCTCATCCTCCTTGACTTGATCATTCTAATTATACTTGGAGAAGAGTACAAGTTATGAAGCTCTTGGATATCGATAAAAACTTGAATTTCAGTTGACTTTCCTACTTAACATGTCGGTGTGTGCGGTGTGCCTATTTCATGCATTTTTGAAACTTCGTTAATGTCAGGACTTCCCCACGTACGTGGATAACAATTGAATGCCGCTCACAGTCAACTCACACACCTGTGCATAATGGTCGGGCCGGACATGACGTCACAAGAGTACAAGAATTCGTGTCTCTTGCAGCATGTGGCGACATCAGTCAAACAAATTATCTTCCGTATTTATTTAGATTTTAACTTCAGTTCAAATGTACTTCATAGTCTTGATGTTATAGTACCGTGTGGAAATAATTAAATATTACCTACATTTCAGAGGAACTTGCTGTTTTATTCTTCAGTGTGGCTTGGGATAAATTCTAAGCTTCCTTCTTCTTCTTCTTCTTCTTCTTCTTTTTACAAAGCGCTTACGAGTTTTCGGAAATTGCTAATTTTTTGCTGCATTTGTTACTTCGATCTGTGAACTAAAATTTATAGGCTGTTCTTATTTTTTTTGTGCTTGTCGCTTAACAAACCTTCACTTTTCATGCAGCCACAATAGAAAGCGTCGATATTCTCAAAGATATTTCATCGTACAAAAGTTTGATACGTGATATAAAGCATATTTTATTAAGGTTTACAACTCTCATTTATTGAATGTTTAACCACATTCCCTATACAGTAATAATGTATTTCTATGTAGTGTGACGTCTATAATTGATTGGCTTTGCTTTTCATTTGTTTGTGCAATAAATGAACGTCAAAATTAGGAATAGAAGACTAGCAAAGAGGGTATTTGAACACGTTCTGTTTAAAATACATAGTACAAGCCTTGATATACGAATTACATGAGAAAGAATGCTAAAAGAGGATCAGAAGTCACATAGGAAATACGTAATTCGGATTCAGTACGCATGTAAGTTCGTATTTACCCTCTTACAGGAAAATTGTCTTGCCACAAAGTCCATGCCATGAACTTGCATACTGGTGAGGTCATACACATCGGTTCATATGTCCTCTTATTTGACCTCCGGAAAAGTGAATGAATTTCGAAGATTGCTACCTTTTGATGGAGGCAGCAGGTTTCTCCGAAACGTTGGTACGTACTTAATAAGTACATGGCATTTCACCCAAGAAGGCTCATGGATACTGCCGTGAGAATATCGAATTCCATGTGAATAAATGTCGATTAAGCTAGGTGTTGGGGTTTACACTGAAATGTGTAGGGTGGTTTTAATTTCTATTCGTATTGGTCCCCTGTAGATCGCCTCTGTGGTCTAGTGGTCAGAGTGCCTGGCTACAGAACCAGAGGTCCAGGTTCGATTCCCGGCTCTACCAGATTCTCTGAGAACTAGTGGGTCTGGAACGGGGTCCACTCAGCCTCGTGAGGATAACTGAGGAACTATTTCAAGGAAATAGCGGCTCCCGTCTAGAAAGCCGAGATTAACGGCTGTGGGCAACCGTTGCGCTGACCACATGACACTCTATCCGCTAAAGCTGGCACCAACTTCGCCGACAAGCGGCGGTTGCTGGGTCGGTATAGTTCGCTTGCGGACTAAAACCACAAAGTTGTATTTGGTGCCATCCACTGTTCCCTATCCTGAGCCAGATCCATCTAATCCATACCATCCCATCCTATCTCTCTAAGATCCATTTTAATGTTGTCCACCCACCTACGCCTTGGTCTTCCCAGTGGTCTCTTTCCTTCTGGCTTCCCCACCAATATCCTATATGCATTCCTCTTCTCCCCCATTCGTGCTACATGCCCTGCCCACCTTATCCTCCTTGACTTGATCATTCTAATTATACTTGAGAAGAGTACAAGTTATGAAGCTCCTCATTAGGCAGTTTTCTCCAACCTCCCGTCACGTCATCTCTCTTCGGTCCAAATATTCTCCTCAACACCCTGTTCTCAAACACCCTCAGTCTATGTTCCTCCCTTAAAGATCATTATATACCTTTTGTAAATTGTTGTGTTGACTGAAATAAGAAATAAACATTTTACCCGCTGGATTATATGCGCAGTAACTGCAGTGTATTTTTTTAGCTCTTTGTTTTAAAATGACGCTAAAGCTTGGTTAGAATTACATCTAAATTGTTGCTGAATTTGGGTAAAATTCAATAAAAAGGTTTTGCTTTGTTGTTGGTGCTTTATGTTCCTAATACTCCGTTTTTTCTTAAAGTGCTGCGTAGATTGTCTGCGAGTACTGAGTTATGCTTTGGCGCTAAGCATTTGCATTGGATGGTAAACATTCTCCACCCACGAATGTCAAAACTGCGTCGCCCTGAACGTCAACAAACCTCATGTGCGAGTAACACATTTTTTCTGCGCTGCGTCACACAGTCGCCATGTCACGTACAGCGTGATAACCCACATGTGCAACTGTACCACCAAGATAAGTGTCATACTGAAGACTGACGGGGAAGGCCCGCTTGATGGGACTCGATCTTTGTTACGTATGAGGAAGTCCGACTGATATTTGCGTGTGTATAAAATGGATGCCATTTGCGATATTTGCTGCAGTAAGCGGCGAGTATCTGACGCAAGATGGACAGGCGCTTCGCGATTGTAGTTGCAGTTCTCCTCCTGCTGACGCCTTACGCGTCTCTTGCCAAGAAGTTCACCCGCTGCGGTCTGGCTGCAGAGCTGAAGAAACATGGCATCACGGACGTGAGAAACTGTGAGTATATATTTCATTGTATGTGACGCGGTTTCCTGAATCAAATATCTGTGATGTTTATACCGCCATGATCTCTCCGGAATTAGGTAATGACTTTTCAACTAAAAATTGTTTTCTTGTGATTCGGTCGTCGCTCTCGTTTGCAGTACGACAGCGCACTGCATGAAAGTAAGTTTAATGTTAGGGTGCCCTCCTGTTGGTTTTCAAGAATGTGATTTCGAAATTCGGGAGATGTCACTCAGAATTATATAACTTTAGGTTAGAAAAAGCGGTTTGGTCTAGAAGTAAACACAGAGAAAACTAAGACCGCATATGTATATGTTGCTGTCTCGTCACCAAAACGCAGGGCAAAATCATGACATAGCGATAGAAAACAGATGTTTTGAAAATGTGGCACAGCTGAAATATTTGGGAACTACGATAACATATCAAAATCTGATTGAGGAGAAAATTAAGAGGCGATTGAACTCGGGTAATGCTTGCTACCGTTCAGTCCAGAAGCTTTTGTCTTCTCGTCTGCTGTCCAAAAACTTAAAAATTAAAATATACAAAACTATAATTTTGCCTGTGGTTCTGTATGGGTATGACTTTAAGGGAGGAACATAGACTGACGGTGTTTGAGAAAAGGGTGTTGAGAATATTTGGCCCGAAGAGAGGTGAAGTGACGGAGGTTGGAGAAAACTGCATAATGAGGAGCTTCATAACTTGTACTCCTCGTCAAGCATAATTAGAATGATTACGTCGAGGAGGATGAGAAGGGCAGGGTATGTAGCACGAATGGGGGAGAAGAGGAATGCATATAGGATATTTGTGGGAAAACCGGAAGGAAAGAGACAACGGGGAAGACCAAGACGTAAGTGGGTAGACAATATTAAAATGGATCTTAGAGAGATAGGATGGGATGGTATGGATTGGATTCATCTGGCTCAAGATAGGGACCAGTGGAGGGCTGTTGTAGACACGGTAATGAACCTTTGGGTTCCATAAAATGCTGGGAAATTCTTCAATAGCTGCAGATTTGGCTTCTCCTCAAGAAGTGCTCAGCTCCATAAGTAAGTAAGTAAGGTTAGAAGAAGCATCAGCAATCAATGTCGTCACATAAATGTAGAATACACGTAACATAAGCAGTCGGTTAGACGGAATAAAGTTGATAGGTTAATAGAGAGCAGATTTCGGCCAACAAAAAGTTAATTCAGATGTTCCAAAACCGTTAATAATGTGGACATTTTGCAACTTCACTTCCTATTTCGTAATACGTAGAAATTATTCTGGTTGAAAAAATGAAGCCGAATAAATAAATCAGTAAATGATTTTGGCCCAAAATGAAAGTTTCTTAGCCCTGAAACACGCAGGCCTACTGACAGATTTGATTTATTGTAGCCAACCCAAACAATGAGAGGAATTGTACTGAGGCCTCCTCTACGTGTCTCAGCATCTTCAGAACACTCATGGGTTTACGTTGTCATGCACCAATTATCTCCATGGAGCAGAGCCTTTCTCGACTACCTAACAGTCGCTCAGTTAGTTAATAAATCCACCGCCTTGTATCCGAACCGGAAGGTTTATTTCCATGGTCACGAGAGCTCTCCCGTTACAACTATCCCGAGTCAGATGAACACAGTCCACAACTTCCCTTCATACTTATTCAACATCTGTTTAATTTCCGGTGAGCCGAGATAGAGCTACGGGCTGGACTACCGAGGGATCGGAGTTCGAGTCCCGCTAGGGTCAAGAATTATCTGTTCTCTACGTCGTCCAGACCCGCTCTGAGGTCCACCCAACCTTATATGAAATGGGTACCGGGGACTTTTTCCTCGGGGGTAAAGCGGCCGGGGCGTGATGCTGACCAATCACCTCCAACTACTGCCGAAGTCAAGAAAATGTAGATCTATACACCCATTCCCCCAGACGCCTTCATGGCGTGCTGCTTAATTAGTTAAGCACAGGGACAATTTTTCCTTTTTAATAGCCGTCTTCCATCTTCTCTCAGATTTTTCATGTGGTCCTTTTCCGTCAGTTTTCCTCAACAGAATTTGTATGGCCTTATCATCTCCGCCCATCGTATCCTCATTGATATGATAACCCTATTCCTGTATATGATGAGGGATATATGTTATGAAGTTTCTCATTTTGCGGTGTTATGCCCTTAAGGCCATAACCGCGGTAAATTGGAGCCTCCCGGAGCCCTAAAATATATGAATCGAAAGAATGGTGCACCCAGGAAGGAGAAGTGACGTAGAACAGGCTTGCGTAACGGAGGGCAAGACTTGGTGGAGACGCTGATATAGCGTTTGCATCAAACAGAAAGAAAGAAACTCCGTGATTTCAGTCCGCAAGCGAACCATACCGACCGAGCGACCGCCGCTTGTCGGCATCACATGTAGTAATTGTTGCCGTAAACACCAGGGCGAGAAGTGCGATGCTGACTAGTAGAAGTCAGGTATTAAATACCCTAGGTCGGGGATGTGCAAGAACCATTCGATAGACAATTTTGAGGAGGTGCCACCGAGCACTGTGCCCTTGGCCACTTCGATATTATTAGTGAAAATTTGCACGACAGACATCGCGCGTATCCCAACAGTCGAGCCACCCCACAGTGAGACAGCAGCAACACCGTGGGATCGGTAGGGCAGCTACACCAGCCTTCCTGAGCAAATGTATCCACCCTGTGTGATCAGATGACCAGAGAGTATTAGAAGGGTCACACCTACGATGTGTACAATGGATGGGATGGAATTAACTAGTTCAATACACTACAGACACATCCTTGTAAATATTGTAACATATTAATAACAATGTAAATAGATCACCTTGTGTTTCGAGTTTATTCCTGGCAGAAACCAGTAGAGATAAAAAAAAAGACTCCGTGGTTCTAGTCCGCGAGCGAACTATGCCGACCGAGCGACCGCTGCTTGTCGGCGAAGTTAGGCCCAACTTTTGCGGATAGAGAGTGTCGCATGGTCAGGGCAAGGGATCCCCACGGTAGTTGATCTCGGTTTTCTAGACCGGAGCCGCCATTTCTTTGAAATAGCTCCACATTTATTCTCACGAGGCTGAGTGAACCCCGTTCTAGACCCACTATTTCTCAGAAAATCTGATAGCGCCGGGAATTGAACCCGGGATCTCTGAATCTGTAGCCAGGAACTCTGACCCCTCCTGATACCATGTTCTCGAATCCGGTGCCGTAGAAGGTCACGGAGACCTACCGACGCTCTTGAGAGGCCAACCTGCTAGCGAGGTGGAGAGAGCAGCTGTAGGCAGAGGTAGCTAACTAGATCAGGGGTCAGACCGCTCACTTATAGTCTGCAGGTAGCTCAGGTACACCGTACCCGAAGTGTCTCCATGCTCGTACCCACCCACCGAAGTAGCCGCCAAGTTTTCTCTATTGTCCTGTTACTTCCTCCCTCATAGATCAAAACATTCTGCTCTGTTCCCTGTCTCCAGGCAACCTTAGTCTCTCTTCTTTCATAGTTTCACACCCATATCAAAAACAGCTAAACCTGCGATGTAACATATTTTAATCTTTACGGTTTTGGACAGCAGACGGGAAAACAAAGAACTCTTGAACTGATGGCAGAAAACATAGTCCGAATTAATAATCTGCCCTTAATTTCTTCATCCATATAAATTTGATTTGTTAGTGCCGCTCCGAAATATAGTTTAACAGTCAGCAGGAATTAGGATCAAAATCTCTATTCAAAACATACAAAAAATTTATTTATTATTTACTGGGATGCAATTTCTTAATATGCTGGTTCCAAGAAACAGTTCGTCTGGGCTATAACAAAACCTGCCAAGTCGTTTTAATCGGTTTAATGGTGCGTGAAGTGCTGAATATTGCTGTGAAATTTGAGTAAGAGCACTGATTTTTATTGTCTACTCTAAGTGTGTCATCTATCCACCAGGGGTGTGCATGGCAGAGAGTGAGAGTGGAATGAACTCCAACGCAGTAGGAAGACCAAACAGAGACAACAGTCGAGATTATGGAATATTCCAGGTAAGAACACAGATCTCTAGGTACTGGGACGTGGTGAACATTTTCATACGAATCGAAGTGCTCTTTATAAACCAAACTTTAATTATCACTCCATTGAGGGTGAAACAGTACCGTCAGTTATCCGGAAATGTTTTGTTCCATATTGATCTGTCACACTCCATTCAGTGGTATATAACCTACACAGTCGAGGAAACGCCGTTAAAGAAATTAATACAAGTAAATAAAGAAGGCATATCCTATGTAATTTGGAAAACAAAAAAAAAGTATACTAAATTTTTTACTCAGCTCCTCAAGATAAGAGACCATTTGGGAGTCCTAGACGCAGATGAGGGGATGACATCAAAATAAATCTTAAAGTAAAATGAGTTGAGCTACATTAATCAGGATATGAACCAGTGGCGTGCTTTCGTGAACACGGCACTGACCGTTCTAGCTCTCACGAGCGCAGATTATCTTGACCAGTCTCGTAACCATAAGATTTTCTAGAGAGACTGCAAATTGGAGCTAGTTCGGTGCTTGCTTTGGCATAACCAGCACAGCCATGTGATGATTTGAATTCCTGTGCAGTGTTCTGGTGTCGCGTCTCATTAAAGTTTTCTTTCCAGATCAATAACAAATACTGGTGTAGAAATGGACGCAGAGGAGGAGATTGCAATATTAAATGCGAAGGTGAGTTTTGAAAGTAGGCAGCGAATTAAGGTAAATGTAAAATTTTCCCACGTGGCTAGACACCACTGCATCAAGTCATATTAAAAAACAAAAAGGTAAAGCTATCCCTGTGACAGGCCGGTAAGGCCCGTAGGGGTATGAGAGGTCGAGGCTCCCACATCTTCTAGACAGTCGGCTTATAGATGGCGGTAAGGTTGTCAGCCTTACGCGCCGGCCGCCTTTTTATCCCCCAGGAATATTTCCGGTACTTATTTCTGTTAGAGGCTGAGTGGACCCCAGTGCCATAGTGCTGCTGGAAGGATTAGGCCAATTGAAAAATCCAATGACGTCATCAGGATTCGCATGTATCTCGTCGCAATCTTTGCATAGCATCGTGATTCTATTATTGTGTAGGTGTATGTTGCGGGCGTTACCTAGCAACGGCCGCTGTTTACAGAGTTACCGCTTAGCAACGGGGGCCTACACCCAACAATATGTTATACCTTTAATTCTAACTCGCTACCGTTTACCATTACTTATTTTCTAATATGAAGAGATAGTTCAGTCAGTATAGCGACGGGCTACAAACTGGACGGTCGGGGTTCGAATTCCTGGGACCTACCCAGCCTCCTATCCAATGGGCATATGCGACTCTTTCCATGGAATAAAGCGGGTTGGGCGTGAAGATGACCCCTCACCTCCGTCTAGTGCCAAAATCAAGAATGATCCCTCATATGTCTTCGTGGTATGGTGCCTAATTAATTAAGAACGGGGACAGTTTTAACTTAGCAGTAATAGTAGCGCCGGTCGCAGTGGCCGCCCGGTCTAAGGCATGAACTGTCTTCGCTCGCTTGTACTCTGGGATCGTGGGTTCGAATCCCCATTTAAGGCATGGGTGTTTGTTCGTGTTTCTTTCTGTTTATATTATGTAGCGGCCTTGCGACGGGCCGATCCCCCGTCCAGGGAATCCTACCTACTGTTTTAGATTACGAGAAATACAATTTACTTACCTCGACACCGCAAGAGATAAGAGGAGCAGTTTAAGAGAGAAAGGGAGACGTAATCATAGCAAAGGTTCGTCCAACCCTGTTGCTTCCAAACAGCGCGCCGTACAAAAAAAAATGTAAATGGAAATTTCCTCTTGGAGAAACAACATTTTGAAGACTGTCAACTCTGGTGTTGCGTGTATGGACTCTAAGTGTGGGTCAGTTTCTTTTTCCCAGTCCTTTTTCCATAAGAGCAACATTACGAGACTGGCTACCCTCGGTGTCTAACCTTTATGTACTTTATATGTAGCGTCCGTGGCAAAGAAACGTGTTCTGAAGGTCATAGAAATGACGTGTGAGCCCAGGAACCCAGAAAATTGAGTGTAAGTTACCGCCATGAACAACAAATATGTTTCCCTAGCTGTAGTGCCGAATTTTCTGCACGGACAAATTACGAATAAAGATAGATCAGATAGTACTGATGATAAGAATGAAGATAAAATGGAAGGGACAAAGGGAGAAAGAATAATGAAAAGAGAAAGGAAAGATAGCAGCACCGCGTGATGCAGATGTCTTTTCAGAAGATTCCAAGGCACTGAGGTTGGCAATCCTTGAAGAAGTCCGTAACACTAATAGAGAGACGAGGAAAACAAGTCTCGAACCAGAAGCGTTAAATTGAAGGGACCTTTTATAAGGCATAAGCGTAAATGGGATTGATATTAAAAGAGATCAAAAAAAATAGGTTGCGAAGATGTGAACTGGATTGAACTAACTCAGACTAAGTAAAAAATTTGGCTCTTGTGAATCTTCTGTTTCTATAAAAGACGGACATTTATTTATCAGTTGAGTAACCATCAGTTTCTGAAATGGGATTTTGCCCTATGTAGCTTTATTCTTCGTTAAGTGTCTGGTTCATAGAACTTGTTATTGCATTACCATTTAAAGAAACGAATAATAAGCAATAACCGAAATAGATAAACAGTTTTAGATTAACACGGCTTATTCCGAAATTAAGTCCTATAAATGCAAATATTTTATTAATTTCTGTGTATAATCTCTAAAGCAAATTTCATCTTAAATGTCACACAGAATCTAACCTCAGATGTTTCCACACCGTGTCTGCGGTTGCGGTGATAGTCATGTTATAAAAGAGTAAGAGCTCCTGGCTACAGGTCCAGCTTCGATTCTCGGCGCTACCAGATTTTCTGAGAAGTAGTGGGTCTGGAACGGGGTCCACCCAGCCTCTTGAGGATAATTGAGGAGCTATTTTTGGGGATCCGTTGCGCTGACCACACGATACACTCTGTCCTCAAAAGCTGGCACTAATTTCACCGACAAGCGGCGGTCGCTCGGTCAGTATAGTTCGCTTGAGGACTATAGGCCACGGATTCTTTTTTATAATCGAGTAATGCGATAATAGTTGTCTGTATGCAAGTGCGCGCGCACGCTAGTTCATGCACGCATGTATGTATGTGTGCGGATGTGTGAGTGAAGGGGTTTACTCACACAAAGAATGTGATATAATGCCTAATTAATTTAACTGATGTTGCAGATCTGACGAACAACAACATATCTGACGATATCCAATGTGCCAAGAAGATTCACCGGAGGCATGGCTTCAGGGCCTGGTACGGTTGGCGTAACAAGTGCCAGTCGCGTCTGCCTGACTTGTCCAAGTGCTGAGAGGGCTTCTTACACATCGCATAGAACTTCTTCACGTGAATCTTCTTCAATATGTTCACTGTGTAGTAATTATAAATATAAGCAAGTCAACGAGTGTAGAAGTAGGAACGCCTTGTTCGCGATCAGCTAATGACTGTAACAAGCCATTTGAGAAATTCTGGCACACTTGATAATCAACCAAAATGTTTTGTTTTACTGATTTCATGACGGCCTGTTATGTAAAACAAAGAGGTAACTGTTGGATGCAGCGTGAACCACTCGCAAACGAACTTGCCACTCGGGCAGCAAATGGGTTGATCAACATTTTGTCGTTAGCTGTTCATTGTGCTTTTATGTCCACGACATCGTGAACGATATATAAATAGTACGATGACTGTGTAATTTATGATGTTTTGTCTGAATAAATATAAAATAAATTGTTTATTACATCTATTGTTAAATTATTTTACGAGGCCTCTTATTTTTCCAGCCTATTCATGCACCTAATCTCGGTGTAGTATGCCTAGTATTCCATTTTCTTTCTTCTTTCTTTCCTTCCTTCCTCCTTTCTCTTAGTTTCGTGTTCTCGCTTTCGTTGTTTCATCTTCTCCATTTCTTGCTTCTTTCCCTTTGTTTTTCTCTGTGTCCGGATTACGGCCAAGTCCGATATTTTACATACGGCTACAGCTCCTCTTGTTGCATCAAAAATTCTGTACCCTTGTCTGTTTTACAAATGCTTCAAAGCGAAAATTCATGGACTGGACGCTCGCCCAACGAACCTTCTTGTAGAGGGTACGCGCTGACTATTGTTTAGTATAATGACGTCACGTTTCTCCCGAGGGCTAATGTGAAGCCTCATTGTTGCATTCCTCGTGAGAGCTTTCACGTGGAGAGGACGGGGCCCGCCTGCGGAGTGGAGACGCGGTTCCAAGATTCATTATTCATCGGTTCTTAATGACCAGACAAGTGTTTGAACTTTTATTACGTATTTTGCAGTGAACGTACCTTTACTTAGTCTTCTGACTTGCGACGGAGCTACTTTTCTGCCTGGGCATCTGTCATCTTTTCCTGTTTATCTTTTAAGCCATTTTTATGCAAATTTGTACAATATTATGCGGCTTTATTTCATCCAAATATTCAGCCTTAGGGGCCCATAAAAATCCATTCCCTCAGTGTCTTTATTTCCTGTTTGAGAGCATGTATTCCAGTCTCCTTTCTATACCCAGCGCTGTGTCTCTGGCGTGTGTATGTCTTCTATACGTTCCTCATGAACATCTGGAAATTTAACACAATTTTCGTACGGTATTTAGGGACTTTATCGAATACATGTTCTAGTTCTTCGTAGAAGTTTTCCTTCACATCCTCATTTTTATCCTTTGTTGGGGCGTGAACATTCAGAACGATATCATCACACCAGCGACCTCTTAATATTATGTACCACATCCAATCGCTAACAGACTCTACCCTCTAAACTGCTGATATGATTCTCTTGTGCACGAGTACAGAAAACCTGTACCCAATTCATGATTCTCTTTCGTGTTTACATAGAAAAATGTATATTCGCCTGCTGGTTCAGTGCCACCTCTGTCCCTTCGCAACTGTCATACGAGAACCTGTCCTATGCAGTTTTTTTTTTTATTTATATATTTATTAAGCAATCAGAATCTACAATTCTATAAGCTAGTTTGCTGGCGTAAGAGCTGTGATGCTCTTTAATGACGTGGTGAGTTCCTTCCCCAGTGGGAGGTTCCTCATTAGTTTTCTTTTAGGTCAGCTGGCCAGTGTCTTCGGAGTCTTCGATTGTGCTGCGGTTCAACGAGTGGCTGTAGGATGTCGTTTGGGTGATTTGCTAGTTTGTTGTGGTGTGAGGTACTCTTTTCTCTGATGACGTCCTTGATGTATGGTATATTTAAGTCTGAATGTAACGTTTGGTTGCTTACATACCAGGGTGCATTTGTTATAATTCGAAGTATTTTTGATTGGCTTCTCTGGATTATTGATGTATTTGATTTGCTGGTACAACCCCAGAGCTCATGCAGGCTTCTTACATTCCATTTATTGATCTGTGGTGATTGTGTGAATCTACTGGAAGGTAACATAGATACCATAAAGAAAGTCACAGAAACTTTAATTAATGCTAGTAAGGAGGTTGCTCTAGAATTAAACACATAGAAAACTAAGTATTATGTTTCTGTCTCGTCACCAGAATGCAGGATAAATCAGGACATAAAGATAGGTAACATATATTTTGAAAATGTGGCACAGTTCAGATATTTGGGAGCGACTATAACAAATCAAAACCTGATTCAGGAGGAAATTAAGAGGAGATTGAATTCAAGTAGTGCCTGCCACCATTCAGTTCAGAACCTTTTGTCTTCTCGTCTGCTGTTTAAAACATAAAAATTAGAAGATACTAAATTATAATTTTTCCCGTTGTTCTGTATGGGTATGAAACTTGGTCTCTGACATTAAGGGAGGAACATAGACTGAGGGTGTTTGAGAAAAGGATGTTGAGGAGAATATTTGGTCCGAAGAGAGGTGAAGTGATAGGAGGTTGAAGGAAACTGCATAATGAGGAGCTTCATAACTTGTATTCCTCGCCAAGTGTAATTAGTATGATTAAATCAAGGAGGATGAGATGGGCAGGGTATGTAACAAGAATGAGTGAGAAGAGGAATGCATATAGAATATTGGTGGGAAAGACAGATGGATAGAAACCGCTAGGAAGACCAAGACGTAGGTGGTTGGATAATATTAAAATGGATCTTAGAAAAATTGGATAGGGTGGTATGGACTGGATCGATCTGTCTCTGGATAAGGACCAGTGGAGGGCTCTTGTGAACATGGTCATGAACCTTCGGGTTCCATAAAATGCTGGGTAGTTCTTGAGTAGCTGCACAAATGGCGACTTCTCAAGAAGGGCTCAGTTTCATGAAGTTAGTTACTTAGCTGTATTACTTTCTTACGGAAATGATTCCATTTCTGAATGTATAGAGATAACGAAGACTACATAATGTTTGTATATTTATGAATATTGCTAAATAAATTTCTCTTAAAATTATTTTATTTATCTCATTGCTTATTTCTTAGCTGAATCACGGTGGCCCAAATGCAAAAGTTACGCAGTGATTTCGAGATGATAATGACCGTTGAGTAAATAAAGGCTTAACGAGAGAGAGTCGTGCCTCATTTGGAAGTACAGGGTCACCAGTCTGTGACGCTGGAACGTGCCAGGAAAGCGAAGTTCTCAAGACTGGTTCAAGGGGACTTCCGACGAGCTTAAGGTAGGCCACACACCGGCATGTGTCAAGACCTGTAACAGTCAAGACACGATGTCTGCGACATGAGGCAAAGAAAGGAGCACAGTTGAAACGCTTGAGATTATGAAAATCGCCGCACACCGGTCTGAGTCCTGATGCTGACCAATCACGAATGAAGCAAGACAGCGTCTTTTGTCTCATGTCTTGATGCTTGTCTTGACGGTCTTGACGCTGTTGGTGTGCGGCCGTCCTAAGGCAACACAGCAGGCCCTTATAGTAAAAGCTCTATAAGGTCACGTCATGGCTCAAGTGGTTAGTCGTTGGCTTCCCACCGAGGCGCCTCGGGTTCGAGCCCGGGTCTGGTCAAGTGGGATTTGTGGTGGACAAAGTGGCGCTGGGGTAGGCTTTCTTAGAGTACTTCGGTTTCCCCTGCCAATATTCTTTCCACCAAATTCTCCATCATCATAATCACCCGGGGCAGGTACAATAGCCCATTCAGTGGCCGACGTGCCGAGTGGACCCAGCTGGACTCCACCCGCCACTAAGCGATTAAAAAAAACTATAATATCCGGGTTATTATGTGACAGAGGAGATGCAATGATCCGGTCGAGATTCGAACTAGATGCATCCTAAATGCAAATGAAAATCCTTACCGCTACGCTATCTTTTCATTAAAGCCGTTCCCTGATATGATATATTATTTATTTAGTGTTCTTTCATGGCCGGTCACGGTAGCCGGGAGGTCTAAGGCATGTACTGCCTTCGCTCGACCGGAAGCCACGATCGTGGGTTCGTATTCAACACAAGGTATGGATGTTTGGTACGTGTATGTGTTTGTTCTGTGTTTGTTTTGTTGTGTGTTTATGTAGAGGCCTTGCGACGAGCTGACCACTCGTCCAAGGAGTCCTACGGTCTGTAAAGTGATCAAAATGGAAGAAGAAAAAAAAAAACCTCAACACCGTAAGGTATAAGAGGAACGGATTGAGTATTTTTTCACGTTGCTGTTGCCATTCTGTTAACTGTACTTTAGAAAACCAGACGGAAAATAGAAGAGTGGCACAAACCCGAAACTGTCAGTATCTTTCAATACAGAGAAACTAATTAACTTCTTCCCTATGCAAATTGATGGCCAGTTTGTATAGCTGCTTTTGTTCTTATATTTTATGTGTTTCTATGGGCCTAGTTGCCGGTCACGGTAGCCGAGCGGTCTAAGGCATGTACTGTCTTCGCTCGCTTGGAAACCGGGATCGTGGGTTCGAATCCCACTCAGGACATGGATGTTTAGTTTGTGTGTGTGCGTTTTTCTGTGTTTGTGTACAGGTAGAGGCCTTGAGACGAGCTGATCACCCGCCCAAGGAGTCCTACGGAATGTGTAAGATCTAGAAAAAGCGAAGTGAACGGAGAAGTTCATGGAGATAGACCTAGGCCCACTGGGGCTGTAGTGCCAAGGGGAAAAATAAAATGGGCCTAGTTATATAAATATAGGTTTTGTATAAACGATGGCATTTAATTTATTTGCAAGCGATTTATTCTGTCTGGTGTTTACAGTATTACCAGACCTCGTTACTAAAGGAAGAGAGAGCTGAGTTATGTCCCAGGGACTTAGCGTAAGAGGAGTTCAGGCTTTGGGGGCGAATATTTGACCTAAGAGAGATGAAGTAGGCGATGAACTGAGAAAGTTATAGCCAAAGTTTAGCCTCTTCAGAATTTTTCTCAGTCGTTTTGAGCCGTTGTTATTAGAAGCTGATAGCTGAGGCTCGGTGATGGTTCGGGAACCCAGAGGAAAGGGAACGTCAGCCGTTCGAAGCCGCTACCAAGCAACGGCTGCGAAGACGTGGCTGTGGACGAAAGTGTGTGTGTAATAGTGAAATATAAAGTGTAGTCACGCGCTGTATTAAAGTGAGCAATAAATCGAGTCATTAATCCAAACCCCGCCTATAGCCATTCAGTCACCTGACATTATTTTGTTGTTGGATAAGTTAGTTTCTTTAGCATTTAATAGTTTGCCCACTTAGTTATTCACTTGGTTATCTCTTTAGTTGGCCATTTACTTTTTTACTTATTTAGATATATGGGACTATCTATGTCGGTAAAGCGGCCTCCGTAGTCTAGGGGTAACGTTCCCACCTCATGACTCAAGGTATGCGGGTTCAAACCCGGCGGAGGTGGTGGAATTTTTAAGGGCGGAAATATTCAGGGAACAAGTCCTCCGGGAGGGACTTTAAGCCGTGGGGCCCGTGTCGTAGATTTACGGCACGTAAAAGATCCTCATGTCTCTAGGAGACCTCTGAGCAAAATTAGGCAACAATTTCCCGCCCAAGTAGTTTCCAATGCCTCTGGTAGATAGGGGAAATATCAGGTACCGACGGCCGACCTCGTTGGCTGAACGGGGCTGATAGCACGCACCAGTAACGGTAGGGTATGGAGACAGTAGAAATTAAAGGGGGACGCACAATGGACCAATAACTGGTCTAAGTGCATGGGGAAACCCACCCCCTCTAATAATAATAATAATAATAATAATAATAATAATAATAATAATCCAAGTCGGTACTCCCTTATATCACTGACTCTATGCACATTGAATAACTGAGAACACCTACTCAAAATGTTGTGGGAATCTGCAAGCAGATCACCATCCTCATGCTTCACTAAGTTACTGGTAGGCTGGTAGCCCCTATTAAAGTCATTTATTCCCCTATACAGGTCTCTAATGTTCTTCTTCTTACTGATCATTGCAAGCTCATCAATTTTGATGAGCTTGCAATGATATTGCTTGATATTCCCTCTTTATGTTCCTGAAATGCCTGCTGGTTTCAAGTCTTATATTGTTAAGATTATCCCCATTTAACTCGCTTAGTTCCTGTAACCATTGCAATTTGGCTTGTTTCCTTTGGTATAATAATTTCGAGCATCCTTCGTCGAACCATGGCTTATGCTTCTTCGGTTCGTAATAACCTAGACTCTCTTTGGCAGATATTTTTATATTCTCTCTAATATTTTCCCACGCTTTATTAACATCCACCTCAGTGTATGCGTTATCCACCTAGTTGAGATTTCAACACGATACTGCTTTTTACCCTCTACCTCGTTTAATTTCTTTAGATTGAACGTCTCCATGTGAAATCTGAGCGTTGTTTGTTTAGTCGGTAAGCCTAGCTATTAATTATTAAATTACTTGTTTTATTACTGACTTACTTTAGCTAGTTCTTTAATTGTTGGCATAATTAATGTATTATTTCCTTGCTTGTATCTTGTTAGCTGAATATTAATTTATTTAGTCAGGTAGTTATATAGTAAGTTGTTTTTATATCTAGTTAGGTGAGTTAGGTAGTCATTTGGGCCGCGCCATAGCTCAAGCGGTTAGTCGCTGGCTTCCCACCGCGGCGGCCAGGGTTCGATCCCGGGTCTGGTCAAGTAACATTTGTGGTGGACAAAGTGGTGCTGGGGAGGGTTTTCTCCGAGTACTTCGGTTTCCCCTTCCAATCTTCATTCCACCAAATTCTCCATCATCATAATCACGCGAGGCAGGTACAATAGGCCAATCAGTGGCCGCCGTGCAGAGTGGGCCCAACTGGACTCCACCCCCACAATGCGAACTTAACTTAGTCATTTAATTATATTTATATTTATTATACTTGTATTTTATTAAGTATTTACTTACTTACTTACAGATAAGTAAGGAAATAATAAAATTCAATAAGTCCATTAATAAAAAAATAAAGTATTTAGGTGTTTTTTGTATTAGTATCTTACTGCTTGGTTATTTAGCATAGTTGCTTGCCTATCTATTCAGTTATTTTTTACTGCGACCCATCTAATGGTTGCATATGCAGAACAGGGTAAGCATACATCGATGGCGCAGCCTATGGGAGGGGCAATCCTGAGTGGGGCGCAATTGGTGCCACTTTTCAATGAAGACATTAGTAGTACAGAAGGGCAATTATACCCTCAGCAAAGCCTGCTGGCACATGAGTGACGTGAGGCCGAGAGGGAGGGTTATGGCCTTACAATCCACATCCTGTCGCCCAATAGGGAAAGGGCTGTTACCCCGCCTTAGCTCCGGACAAGAAGGGTTAGAGTTCTCAGCATCCAGAGCTGGAGGGGACTTCACAAAGAATACAGGCAGTTCTGCCCTCGGAGACTTATAATTGGTCGCTTTTCAAATTGGCCAGGTGCTTCAAAATGTAAGTGGGTTGATTTACTACGCAGCCCTGCACCGGCACACCCAGTCTTTCATTGCATCGCTCGCTTATTATTAATGTTTCGTAATCAGAGACATAAACAGCGCACTGAGCTGGTCTAATGGTGTCTTGACCGTTCTGACCTCTCTCTGCCAAGCTAATGGTGAAGGTAAGAAGCAAACGAAAGCACCCAGGAGCAGAATCAATGTTGAGTGATGAAGTAGACAGAAGATGATGCTGATGCTGATAATGATAGTGACCAATAACAACTGTAGCAGGAGTTTGCTATCCTTTGTACTGGCAAAATTTCGACTTCGTCAAAGTTGCATTAGGGGAAGGGCATGCGATGGAAATCCTCTTGGCAACAAGACACTATGCACGGGAAATGCCAGTGAAGGAAGGCGAACTTTTTTTTTCTTCCTTGGCACTAGAGCCCCAGTGGGCCTAGGCCTACCTCCATGAACTTCTCCTTTCACTTCGGTTTTTCTAGATCTTACACATTCGGTAGGACTCCTTGGGCGGGTGATCAGCTCGTCGCAAGGCCTCTACCTGTACACAAACACAGAAAAACGCACACACACAAACTAAACATCCATGCCCTGAGTGGGATTCGAACCCATGATCCCGGTTTCCAAGCGAGCGAAGACAGTACATGCCTTAGACCGCTCGGCTACCGTGACCGGCAGGCGAACATATAAATAAATCAGAAATTCCTATTTAATTCCATCTTTACAAGGAAAACGTAAGTTAGACAGAAGTAAGGCCGCGCCATAGATCAAGCGGTTAGTCGCTGGTTTCCCACCGCAGGGCACGGGTTCGATCCCCGGTCTGGTCAAGTGGGGTTTGTGGTGGACAAAGTGGCGCTGCGGCAGGTTTTCTCCGAGTACTTCGCTGCCGAGATGAATATTTGGGCCCAAGAGAGAGGAATGGAGAGCAGAATAGATGAAATTAGTCACTGCATAAAGAAATGCTTTACACTTTTCACTTTAACATTTCTGAAGGAATTTAGTTAGAGAGGATGGAACAGATGAGATATGTAGAACGCATGTTGAATAAAGAAAAATAAACATTTGCTTGAGATTCTTTAAAAGAAATACGACTTGAAATTGTGGCTTAGAGAATATGTGTTCATAATATATATAATAAGGAAATTCAGCTAATTTATTTTTCTTCTTGTCTGCTTTTTGTGGCGTTATGTACAAATCGAAGCCCAAAGTCTCCCGTTTTCCGGATTTTGGAATCTTCGTCCATAGACATTTCATACGGTTGGGACCTGCCGGTCTCAAGATTTCCACCTGCTCAGGGCAACCAACATACTTCCAAGACTCGAGTGGGATTCGAACGTAGATACCTGTGTTCTAGCGGAAGAAAATATCGCTTAGCCTTCAAGTGTCTTTAATGTTATTAAATTCAGGAGTCCGTGACGGAATTGACGCGTAGTTCTCACGGAGGGGAGAAATAAAAATATAATGTAGTTTACATAATCATAACGGAGAGGTCTTCCGGAAAGTAAAAGTAAACAAGTAAAGCTATCCCTGTACGGGCCGTGGAGGCCCATAAGTTTGTGAGATGTTGAGGTTCCCACATTTTTTAGACAATCGGCCCATAGATGGCGGTAAGGTTGTCAGCCCTACGCGCCGGCCGCCCTTTACCCCCCAAAACATTCCAAGAATATCCCTGGTACTCATTTCTGTTAGAGCCTGAGTCGACCACAGAGCCACAGTGCGGCTGGAAGGATTAGGTAAATTGAAAAAAATCCAATGACCTCATCGGGATTCGATCGTGCGACCTTCCGGTTTGTAGCATAGTTGCTCAACCAACTACGCTATACCGCCTGCAACCGCATGAACCCGAAAGTTACTGACTTGTTGTAAGGAGCGTAGTTTCTTTGTAAACAACAGAATTTGTCCAAACGATCTGTTTCAACAGCCCCGCCCTGTGTTGGAATATCGTGTTACCATATAATCGGTGAGTTTATACATGGTTAAAGTTTCCAGAAACTTGAAACTTGCAATATTATCTTGTTACTTGTTTAGTCACTCTGAACCATGTTACCTGCCAACTGTGCTCCGAAGCAGGCGAAGCGTGAACTGGAAATGATATTGTAAAATTTTCAGTGTCTACGTACGTAGCAGATTGTAATGCCCCAAAACACTATTACTGAACCTTAAATAAACATCATATATACTTTGTAGCAGTATGGTTTCTCGTGTAAGTGACCAGCCAGTTGCCGGGCTCCACAGTGTATTTAAGTTTTCCTTCTATATCATCATTTTTATGTTATTTCATATGAATGTTATGCCGTTAGAGAGCATGGATTGGGTGGCGTTGTCAAACCGTGCAGAATGGTCCTGAAAATAACCGAAGCTCCTCATATTGTAACCAAATCAGATTCTTGTAGTACCTGTATTGTTAAAAAGAACGTGTTATAACTACAAAGGCTTCCTCTCATAATTTTAAGACATTTGCCTCTTCTTCAAGGTCATTTCCTCGAACTGTTTCTCGCCCAAGTTCCCATCTGTTGCGATCGCGTCCTCCCCAGACAGTCCTCTCCCTCATTAGTTCCATTACATCGGCAATCCAGATTCGTCATGGTCTGCCCCTTTCCTAGCTCTACTGGGTTTCATTCCAATGCCTGGCTTGGTATCAAGACGATCAAGACTAGGTTAACTATATGGGAGCAGTGAAGCCGGGGGCTCTGATGGGGCTGGACTACAACAAACACGGGAGAAATGGAAAGTGTTACAAAATTTTTAGTTATAGAGTCAGTGAGCAGGGGAATATCCTACACGAAATAAGAAAACGGAAGGCTAATTGGATTGGTCATGTTTTACGCAGAAACTGCCTTCTAAAAGAAGTTATTGAAGGAAAGATAGAGGGACGGATAGAAGTGACAAGAAGACGAGGAAGAAGACGTAAGAAGATGCTGGATGACCTTGGGGACAGAAGAGGATACTGTCATTTGAAGGAGAAAGCTCTAGATCGCATTAAGTGGAGGAATTGTTTTGGAAGAGACTGTGGACCTCTCGTCTTGACAGATTACTGATGATGATGATGATGAGAAGCTCAATGCAAGAGACGTTGAAGCAGATAGGGTATTACATTTCAAAGTATTCCAGGCAAGTAAGATGTGAAAGTGCGATCTGGAGTCAGCTGGCTCAGTGACTAGCTTTTGTGAACGCGGTAATGAATTTTAGTGTTCCATCTAAGACAGGAGTATCTTGGCAGAAAGATATTACACTATGTAAAATTTGAGATTTTCACGGCTGTGACTATGAATAATATCGTCTTCTGGGATGTGGAGCCATGCAGATATTTGGTTAGCCGACGTTTCGGAGGAACATCCCAAAATACAGCATTATTCAAGAGATTACCCCATGAAGCCGTTTATGACGTCATCCATTCCCTGTTGTTAATATGATTTCTAAGCTCATATGAGACAGGTGAAGCTGATGAACATGTTCGGAAATGCACCAGAACCGGACGTTGTATTTTAAAGGCGCCAAAGATGCGACACAGAATTAGCTTGGTATTGTAGATCATCTGATGAGAGGTAGGTAATGTTTAATGTGGTGCATAGCTCTGTGTTTCCCGAGGGCACGGCATTCCCGAGGCATTCAAAGCGACACAGCAAAGGCTTTTTTGTTGTGTCCCACGGATGTGTTTAGAGCAAGAGGGATATACTTATAGACCTATTACCTGCATGCGTATAAACTTGTGGCAAATAAATTAAGCGGGACGATTAATGCAAATTTGTGTTAAAATTGATGTGACATATGCTACAAATTGGTGGATTTACATTTCTATTATAGTCTCCTAAGTCAGGTAATTAACCTTCTTGCGGAATCTAGTATCTTCAACGAGTACTGAAGTTTGAAATAGAACACACTACGAAGTGATTCTAGATCATAGTTTGTTGAACTACGACCTTTTTGCACCAAATCGTGAAACCGGTGTATGAGCATGAGGAAGTAGAATGTGGCACTAAAGGCACAGAGGAGCTGCCCAACTTCACTGCGCGGCGTGAGCGATAATCGAGAAATACCGCGCAGTACAATAAAATTCCTCCAAGTGTGAGTTCTTCTCATTGTTGGGCAAGAGCACAGCTTGGCCAAGTGACACAGGAACAGTTTACGACGTCGGAATGAATGCCTGAGCTGTGGACAAAATGGGTGCTCCTCGTAAAATCCTCAACTGGTCTGGCGATAAATCAGACCCACAAAGCTGACCAACCACAAGCCCGTTCCCACAGCGGCGAAGACAGAAGATGTAACAGCTTGTCTCGAAGGCAGACAAACAGGTTAAAGAAATTGTCTGATAGGGTTTGTTTGTGTGTCACGATGCCTTCTTTGCAGTCGGTATAAGGACAGAACGTGTCTCAATATTTCATCTTTGAAATTACTCAGTAGATATAATTGTATTTATTCCTTCAGCATAACTTCTGCATAGATACACTCTCTCTCTCTCCTCTCGCTCCCACATTGGAGCATAGGGCCGATTGCTCAGTTTCAGTGATCATTTTTATAGACGGCAGGACTCCTTGGACGGGTGATCAGCTCGTCGCAAGGCCCCTACCTAAACACAGGACAACACAAACGCAGAATAAATGCATTCACACATCAAACATCTAAGCTTTGTGTGGGATTCGAAATCACGATCACGGCTTCTGAGCCAGCGAAGACAGCACATTCCTTAGACTGTGACCGGCTGCATAATTTTCCATTACATTTCTCGGCCTTTCACCCAAAAAAGGTCTACTCATTCACTGCTGGTTGCATTACTCACCCCTTAGATTGGCAAATGGTTGTAGTGATTATATTTTTGTTGTTGATTTATTATAGATGTGTATGATGTGTATCTATGCTAGCCGTCTTACAGCGCACACAATTTCACCTTTCTCTTCACTTTTACACTACATGTTTCAGCACTGATGTGCCATCTTCAGGTGTGTCTCTATGCACGTCAAACTACTGCACTGCATGCCATGACGTCTTCATTCTAAAATGACTAAAATGTGTATTCGTCATGTATAACAATAAATTCTAAATATTAAAACCTTTCAGGATTCGTCATCCATACGTCATATCTCAAATACGCGAATCACGCCAATCCTCCTCTATGGGAGCGCTCTTCCTACATTCATGTGAGTATTGTGCTCTGTGTTGTGTGTTTCTCCTATGACTGCGTGCGTCATGTGCAGTAGTTAGACGTGCATAGAGAAAACGCACCTGAAGATGGCACATTGTTGCTGAAACATGTAGTGTAAAAGTGAAGAGAAAGGTGAAATTAAATATAAAGTGTGCATTGTAAGACGGTTAGCATAGATACACATCATGGACATGAACCAGTGCAACAGGACGCTAAAATATAACATTATAGATGGGTGTAATTCAGTCTTATTTCAGGTTGATTTGTTTTACATCTACCAAAGGCCAAAGTAACATAGAATAGAAACAAATATATCTACAGGTAGAACAAAATTGTAGTAATAAAAGGAATTTAGAATTCAGAATTTTTAACAATTTAACAATTTTCGAATTGAATATTTGAACAAGTATACAGTATATGGTGATATTACGATTATCCTGTTCAGGTGAAAAGCTTCGTTCTGGAAACTAAGAATGAATTAGTACAAGACATTTTCCCTCGTTACCTTATTTAGGTGCTCAACATTTGTAATCTCACTTCAGTCTTTATGCGTATTTGCATTTTCTGGTGACAGAGCTAAGAACAGCAACCAAATTTCAGCTGCAAAACCGCAAGGAAATTGAGAGATATAGACGCAAATGGAATTGTAACAGTAGAGCACATATTAGGGAATGTTGTGAAAGGTAGAGTGGTCAGCTTCTGCCAATCAAAATTAAACTCTCTTTGTACGACAGCGTGGAAAAGTTCAAAACTATTTTTTCTTCTAATGTTAAAGAATATGCAAAAAATTGAAGCGCTGCTTCTGAAGGTAATGTCTAGTAGTGATTAGAATTTAAAATATCATACTACAATAAACACTTGCTCTTCCAAATTGATGGGTGGATGTCATCAAGATTAACCGATAATCCAGATTAATGAAACAAAAATAGCCCTAAAACAAAAAGGAACGTATATAACAAATAATGGAAAATTTAATAATATAGGTAGTCCTGATGAAAATAAATAAAAACATCACTGCAGCAAATTCTTCCTCTGTCAGAAGCTGAAATCCAAGGTCACCTTCATCCAGCTCAAGCAAAACTTTGGAGTTTTCTTGCATGGTTTCAGCCTCCCCACCTGCACTCAATATAGTCTGAAAGTCCTCTTGCTCTAATCACTCTTGCTTCTAAATCTCACGTGTCCTTCAAAATATACACTCAATTGTGAACAGAATTTTTCATTTTTCATATTTCGATCCGGACTATCCGACATTCGGATTAACTGTAACCTCATTAACGATGGTTCACTGTATAGCTAACCATGAGGGGCTCCAGAAATAAAGAACGATTACTGGTTTCCTGACAAAGAGGAACGTGATGATGAGTTCAATATATTTCTGTTGCTTTCTCTTTGTAGTAAACACTACAGTTCACAAAGAGATTGGAAAAACTGGAAAATAAAACAAGTGATAAATAACTGACAAGGGTTTGAGACAAAATATTAAAGTAAAAAATTGTTTTCATGAAAAAAAAGCGAAGTTCCTGACAACTAGTTCAATGAAGAAACAAATCTGATTAACTCTGAAAAGTGGACTTCCTTGATACTTTTTTATTGCAACAACAACAAATGCAGTATAGGTTGACTGGATGCCAAGAACAGGAACCGAATAAAGACTGCGATCTTCTGGGTTATAACGCCGTGTTGTTCGGTAGGAGTTCAGTGATGTTCCGGAGGACCGTATCGGCTCCATCCACAGGGCAGAACGTAAGCCAAGCAAGAAACCAACAATAAGCCCGCGGCAACCCAACTTCTACACGGCCTCGCAACTCTTTATATTCACCGCGGTGAGAATTTCAAATATAACAGAAGAGGAACTATTTTTCTCTTCTATTATCATGCTTCGGGAATTATTATTACCGTTTTTACGCATGTATAGGCCGCACATTTTTTGCCAAAAATTCAAGAGGAAAACTGGGGTGCGGCTTATATTGGAAATATTCGAAATCATACTTCATTTAAAAAAAATTATATTCATAATTAGTAATACAGGGTGTAATACTCCTGAAATAATTTTCCAAGAAAATTATTTTTTCTATAATTTCTGTCTGAAAATTGTGCTGCGGCCTATACACGCACGCGGCCTATACATGCGTAAATACGGTATTTTGTAGAAATGCGTTTCATCTCAGAATGTGTAGACACACCATTAAGAGATATTTGGTTAGACCAGGAACCGTCAGTGATAAAGAAGCCTCGTCAGAGAAAGCAGGTGACTGGTTCATCTCCATGGCTTCTTATTTATTCATAAAGTGGCTGAAAAGAGGTGAAAAATATTTGTCTGCCTCTCTTATGGACAGGCACGAAAAAGGGAAAGATTTTCCACATTTTTGCTGACACTCGTTTTTTTTTTCCATTTCGAAAATTCCCATACATCGGAAAGGGACGCTGGTTCAGTATATGATCCTTGTCTCACATTGCCGATAAATTCCACGACGCGGGAACTGAGACCATCCTTTGAGTCAATATGTTACATCAAAGAGATGATAGCAGTGGCGTACTGAGCAGGGAACAGCGTTTCTCAGCAACCGCAGCTGGTTTGGCGGACGCGTGATTTTATAAAGCAACAGAAACACTGAACTTCCAGTACTGAGACAGATTTGTAGGTTTATAAAGAAAGGAAGGAGAATGCAGAAAAGTAAAAATATAGAAAAACGGAACGAATTAAATAATCAGAAAGAGGAAAACAATACTGGGGAATGTGCACTCCCCAACTTAGTACAGAAAATTTCGGAGGGGTTCTTTGAAATTTATTGAGTTTATTTAAAAATTCGAAATACTCGAACCTAAATTAGTGAAAGTCTCGCATATTGAGTGGCAACAAGACCTGTGAAAGGGTCAGTGGGAAGCCCCATTTACGGCTATATGCAATGTAGAATTTGTTATGGTTCAGCATCACCAGAGACCGAATTTTCTCTAAAACTTCTGACGAACGTCAGCTTTATAGAATTTCAACAAAATATGTGAAACTCTTCATGCGATGCTTGAATAAATATACTTATGAGCTTACGCAAAGCAGGCTTTACTACGCGCGAATATCGGTACTACCCGGTAGTGTTCAGTGTAAACTGTCTGATAGTTTATACGCCGATACTAGGTTACAGACAGACATAGACGGACAGATAGACGAAACAGACATGACACCCAAGAAAGGTGGTGTTCTTTACTTTGAACCAGTATTACCAGTTGCAATGGCTAGGCAATTAAATTAAACGTGAAACTTTTTGCGGCCAATTTGTTTTAAATTCCAAAAATTATCTCAACAAATATTTATCATTACACACCGCTAGGGAATCGTTCATAAAGTAGTGTTTTTGCCCTCCCAACTCAGAATTTCGTTTCATCGTGCTCGTATTATTGTTGGTAAGGTATCTAAATGTAAGGAGATTGTGAGACCCCCAGTAACATGACATTATTATTGTATAATAACAATATAATTGTATAACACACGCAGTCACAGGAGCAAGACACAACGTAAAGCACAATACACACACGATAATAGAAAGAGTGCTCCGACAGAAGAGGTTAGAGGTGACTCGAGAAGTGAGATACGACGTAGGAAAAATCCTGAACAATTTTAATATTTTTAATATTTAATATTTATCAGTATATATGATAAATATATATTTTAATTATTTTAATATGAAGACAAGGCCTGCAGTGAACTAGTTTAACGTTAATCGAATAAGCACCTGAAGATGGCACTTTTGTGCCGAAACATGTAGTGCGAGAGAAAGGAGTGAAGTAGATAAGTGTATGCACTAAAAGACGGTGAAATAAATCATGGACTTAAATCAGTGCAACAGGACGCTAAAATATAACAACATTATTATTATTATTATATCAGCCGGTTCAAGGGTTAGTTAGTTAGTTAGTTATTAGAGAGGGTGGGTTTCCCCATGCACTTAGACCTGTAGTGGTCCATTGTGCTTCCCTCTATGATTTCTACCAGTCTCTATATCCTACCGGTATTGGTGCTTACCATCAGTCCCGCCCAGCCAGCGAGACCGGCTCTATTTGCTGAGGTATCTATAATGCTTCCCCCATCTACCGGAGGTATTAGTGACTGCTGTTGGGCGGGAAACGTCCGCAATTTTGGCTCAGTGACCTCCTTTGGAGGTATGAGGTTCTTTTACGTGCCGTAAAGCTACGACACGGGACCCACGGCTTAAAGTCCCTCCCGGAGGACTTGTTCCCTGAATTTTTCCGCCCTTAAAAATTCGACGACCTCCGCCGGGTATTTGAACCCGCGTACTACGAGTCATGAGGTGGGAACGTTACCTATAGACTACGGAGGTCGCTTCGGTTCAAGGGTTATTAATAATATTATGAAATGATCAGTCTGTCTAGATAAAATAAAGGAAGCAGTCTGACATCTTGTCTCTTTTATCGCTTACCTCAATGTCTTCACGTGACCTACAGTTAGAATTTTCTATCCCCTGACGTAGGTATATACGTCAGGTTTGTTTCAAACAGTACTTTAGGATGATACGTAGAAAAAAGCGGATGAGGTAGAAATACTGCAGATCAGATGAGTGTTTTCGCCCGTGAAAACAATTTTGCGTGAATGTTGCATCAAACGACGTTTCTCTACAATCCAATGGCATCGGACCGGTGAAATATTGGACAGTATCCTATACTGCGTCTAAAATATCTTTTAGGTTGCGATATCTTCATGCGGGGACGTGGATTTCAGTATTATTAGAAATCTGCAAGATTCCCTTTTCAGTATACAATGGAAAATAGAGTCACCGCACCGAATAGCTTGTTGAACGCAAAAGTATTTCCTTCCCTAAGGTAACCTGNTATATATATATATATATATATATTATTTACATAATATTAGCAATCAGAATTACATTTGATTCTATAAGCTAATTTGCTGTAGTATTCTTCGTGACGTGGAGAGGGCTTGTCCATAGATAAGTCCTCGTTACCCCACTCTCAGGTCGGCTGGCCAATTCCTTTTTATCTTCGTCCTTTGTGTGGTTCCAGTAACGGTTGCATTAGTACGTTCTCATGTCCTTCTGTTTTGTTGAGGTATCTTCTGCTTTTCCCTATTACGACTTCCTTTACTAGCGTCACTTTCAGGTCTTCATGGAGTGTTATATTGGAAACATACCATGGGACGTTAGTAATCGTACGTAGTATATTTGACTGACATCTCTGGATTATGGAAATATTGGTTTTGCTAGCACACCCCAATATTTCCATTCCATATACCGAAATTGGTTTTATTATTGTTTTGTATAGTAAGATTTTGTTGTCTAATTAGAGCCTCGAATTTCTTCCACTTAACCAATGTATATCCTTGATTTTTAAATCAATCTATTTGCGTTTTTTAGTAATATGTTCCTTCCAGGTTAGATGGTTGTCTAGATGAATACCTAAGTATTTTGTACTGGGTGATTCAGGTATTTGTATACTATTAAAGAAAACTGCAGGACACTGTTCTCTTCTTAGACTGAAGTTTAATGTGGTATATTCATTCATTCATCAGTAATCTGTCAGACGACAGGTCCACAGTCTCTTCCAAAACAGTTCCTCCACTTAATGCGATCAAAAGCTTTCTCCTTCAAATAAAAATATCCTCTTCTGTCTCCAAGGTCATCCAGCATCTTCTTACGTCTTCTTCCTCGTCTTCTGGTCACTACTATCCGCCCCTCCGGTTTGTTTTGTCTCCAGAGGAAACATCTCGCATATATGGTATCTCTGTTTTTGGAAAGAGTCCATCCAGGAAAAGTGATAATGTGGTAGTTTTTCCATTTGCTTTCCACATCGCAGTACAACAGCCGTTCAAACCATTCTGGTCACGCCTGTTGCTATACGAACTTGAACCATCTCGAGCATCATTTGCTCTGTGCTTCAAGTCGCTGCTGATGACGCTGCTTCCGGCATCAGAATTGTGATCGTGAAAAGCGTGAATGTCGAGTTCTGGACAGAATTAGACGTTTGAACCTCCTGACTATTAAAACATGGTTTTTAGAATATCGTTCATCTGTCTGTATTGTAACGTATTTGATAAACGCGTTGCCAAGCAACAGCTCTGTAAACACGCCCAACAAGCAACAATAGAGGAAACTGTGCTTTCTACACAGTCGGCTCACAGATGGCAGCAAGGCGGTCAGCCTTACTCATCGGTTGCCCTCCCCCCCCCCCACAGGAATCTTCCTGCTACTTATTTCTGTTAGAGGCTGAGTCGACCCCAGGGCCATAGTGCGACTGGGAGGATTACGTAAATCGAAAAGAATTCAATGGCCTCGTCGAGAATCGAACCCGATCCCTCCAGCTTGTAGCACAGTGCCTGAACCAACTACGCTACCGCGTGCCCCCAACGAATAACAAGGAATTTCATAATTTGTCTCTTTCGACAAATATTATTAGGGTGACAAACTGAAGTTGGTTGTGCTGGGAGTAGGGTATGTAGCATGCAAGAAAGAAATGAGAATTGCATACAACATTTTGACCTGTAAACATGAAGGGAAGAGACTATTTCGAAGATCTAGGCTTAAATGAAAGAATAATTTCAAAAAGAATCTTTAAAATATAGAGTGGGAATTGTGGACTCGCTCAGATTAGGAGCCAGAAGCGGGCTCTTGTGACCACGGCAGTGAGTTTTCGGGTTCCGCAAAATGCTAGAAATGCCTAGACTACCTAGCAGACTACTATTTCTCAGTGAAGCCTCTGCTCCGTAAAGTTGGTTACAGCTGGCTTTATAATGACTGAAAAATCCGGAGAAATAATTGCGCAATGAATTATCCTTCATTTATCACCAAAATGCCGAATGCTTTTTCCGCATATAAAATAATTATGTGAGAACAGGCTACTGAAGCATGGGAATGAACACACGGTCCTTCAAATGGACCGTCAGTTTCGACTTCTGTTAGAGAAATGTGTTTTGTGAAACGGACATTAAGTATACCAGAGCCCCACTAATTCAGTTTTACGATTGGCGTCACATTTTTTTAGGTCTTGAATGCACGCCACTGAGAGGCGTCATTTTTCAGTCTCCTTATTCGTCTGCTGGGCTATTTCAATTATATTAAGGGCGGAGCATACCGGTGCTTTCGGAGCTCACAAAATCCGTATCTCTTCCCATAATGCAATGGCATGGCGAAAGGAAGGGACTTTGAAAACAATAACTACCCTCCGAGGACCAGTGATAAAGTGGGCTAACATGATCGTGCTGAGAGACTGTCAGAGTGCAAGCTCTTCAGGTTATGTGCAGCATTACATAAGCTGGGATTGGGACAGACAGAAACAGCTCTAGCTCTAAGCTAGGAGATTGTTGTAATCATCATCTAACAAAGTAGGTCTAGTAACTATGTAATTAATGCTGAATATGCCTTGAACATATTTCTTCTCTCCACGTCATTCAGGCCGGTTCTGCAGGTCACCCAATCTTCTATTCAATGTCTACCAGGGTATCTTTCCCGGGGGGTAAAGCGGCCGGAGCGTGAAGTTAACCATGCAACTGCAACTAGTGCTGAGGTGAAGAAAATGTGGATCTGTACACCCACTTCCTCATATGTCTTCAAGGCGTAATGCTTAATTAGTTAAGCACAGGGACAACTTTACCTTTGCTTATGCCTTGACAGCTGATAACGACAGTTTATCTTCTGTATAACCACAAATGTCATTATACGTTTTCACATAAGCATCAACTGGATCTTAACTTAGTCCTATTTATCACTTTTTCGCAAAAAAAATCAACAAAATATTGTCACGTGTATGGATTGAATATACACGGGGTTTTGATTCGTAACAGGATTTATTGAACAGTCACAGACATTAACTACAAGTAACTATAGCGCATTATTCTAATTCACACACACTACAATTCACTACAGCATGCACTAAGTCTTTTCAGTCTGGTGTATCATCACCGGTGGCAAGCACTTCCTCACCTTCCGTCTTCATGTTCTTGCTGGCCGGGTCTCTCTCACAACTCACTGAACTCTAAACTTGTCCTACTTATAACGCCTCGGCACGGACCGCATAGAATAAAGTATCCCAAAAGTTCTGTTGTTGCATCACGTGGTTATCGCTCGGACAGCGTAGAGAACACCATTCCTATGTTACTGTTTACGGCCATTACCTAGAAACGGCAGTTGCTTACAGAGCCTTTACCTAGCAACGGTTATACATGCTACAATATGCATGACTCTAACGAAAACATTCCGTCTTAATCATAATTGGAGGTCAGTCAAGAAAATCATTTCTATCTTCCTATGTTTCTTAGATGTTCGGCTCATGAGGTCCCTCTTCCACCTTGTTATGAATATTCTGGTTAATCTGGCCCCGGTTTCGGTGACTGGATGTTTTTTTCTCCGGTTACACTAAGAACTGAGCTGCTGTTGGCTCATAATTGTCAAAGTAGCAAAGCTGCTTTTCCACTTGTTGCTTAAAAATATTTTTGTCAACAGCCGCGTGGAATGTGACGTATATCATTGTTCACTTGCTGGTTCCAGATCCTGACGGCAATAAAATGAATGGCACAGATCAAAGTCGGATTCCTCACAGGATAAACCCGAACGCCCGTAACTTTTTTTTTTATTATTTCTTGCAATTTACAATCTACTCTACAAGGGAGTAATAAGTAAATATGTTGTAAGAAATCACTTGTGCGGAGTGATCATCCAGTGATGATTCTCCTCTGTAGTATACTATGCATTATGTTGTTGAGTACGGCTACCCATCTTCAACACTGTGTTCTTTTAAGTCTGAGGGCCATTGTCGTTTTAGTCTTCGTCTGATGTTTAATGGATTGCTTAGTTCAGTTACGCAACTGTTTTCGTGTCCCATTAGTCGGTTGTGGTATGTGGTAGAGTATCTTTTGATTTCTTCTGTGACAAATGGGATTTGAAGATCATTGTGTAACGTGAAGTTCGAGACATACCATGGGGCGTTGGTTATGGAGCGCAGTACATTTGATTGGAGTCTTTGAATTAGTTTGGTGTTCGAAGGCTTAGCACACCCCCACCGTTGAACTCCGTACGTCCAAATCGGTTTCAATATGCATTTGTAAATTAAAGTCTTGTTTTCTAGGCTGAGTTTTGATTTTCGTCCTAAGAGCCATGACATTTGTCGTACTTTTAGGTTTAGATGTTGGCGTTTTGTCTTGATGTGCTTCTGCCAAGTTAGCTTCTGGTCTAGGTATAGGCCGAGGTATTTTACTTCTGTCTGTATTGGGATTTGTAAATTATTGATTGTAACTGGTGGACAGCGTGTGCGCTTTGTTGTGAATTTTATCTGCGAAGATTTTGTTTGGTTTATCCTGATTTTCCATTTTTTGAACCATTCTTATAGCAGGTCGAGATGGTGTTGAAGAAATTTCGATGCCAGTACCGGGTCACGGTCTGTTGCTAGGAAAGCAGTATCGTCTGCAAAGGTTGCTATTGTGGTATTGTTGGTTGTTGGCAAATCTGCAGTGTATATTAGATATAACAAAGGCCCAAGCACACTTCCTTGTGGTACCCCGGATTTTGCTAGTTTGTAGCTAGAATAGGCATTGTTGTATTTTACTTGGAAATACTTTTCTGAGATGTATGATTTTAACAGTAGATAGTATGGACTTGGCAATTTGTTCTTGATTTTGTGTAGTAATCCAGTATGCCAGACTTTATCAAAAGCCTGGGCAATATCTAAAAACGCTGCAGTGCAATACTGTTTCTCTTCTATACTTGTGGCAATTTTGTTGATTATTCTGTGAGTTTGGTGGATTGTAGAATGATGTTCTCTGAATCCAAACTGATAGTCGGGTATAATCTCGTGGATTTCTGTGTCGTGTCTAATTCTGTTCAGTAAAAGTTTTTCAAATATCTCTGAGGGAATAAGGAGCAGGCTAATGGGACGATAAGAGGTCACTTCGTTAATTGGTTTTCCAGGCTTTGGTATCATAACAATTTGAGCAAATTTCCATATCGCTGGAAAGTAAGATAGCCTGAGCATGCTATTGAAGATTATTGTGAGTAGTGCAGTTGCTTTATTTGGCAGTTGTCTCAATATCTTTCCCGTGATTATATCGTACCCAGGTGCTTTGCACTGGTTCACTTTTTTAATATGTTGTTTTACTTCTTTAGGTGAGAAGGCTTTGAAGTGTAAAGACATTTGACATGGCGTATCTAGAAACTTCTCAATTTCGTTGTCATTATGATGATTATTAGAGTCGTGTGGTGTAAATACCAGAGAAAGATATTCAGCAAAATTTTCGGCTTTTTCTAAATCACTTTTGGCCCAGCTTCCGTCAGCTTTCCTTATTGAAGGTATTGATTTTTGGGACCGTTTGAATGTTCTTGTAGCTTTCCAGATTGTATGATCGTCCTTATTGAGTGAAGTGATATATTGCTCAAAGGTCGTGTTTCTTTCATTTGCTAGCGTATTGTGCAGTCGTCTTTTAAGTCTGTTGTAGTTGATTCTGTCATCATTATTTCGTGACCTTTGCTCTGCGTTTTTCAGCTACTAGTTCGCGTATGTGCAGGGGGATGTTATATGTATGTTTTGTTGTATCCAGTGGCGTGGGAGTAGAGCACCATGCTGCTTCCTGGGTTAAAGTTGTAAAGTATTGGGTTGATTGATCTAACTCGTCGGTTTCTTTTATTTTTATGTTCATAATTATGTGGTCTTCAATGTATGTCCGAAAGTTGTTCCAGTTCGTTGCGTTTGTAACCAGCATACTTATCGGTGATTGGTTTATCACATGGGTGGATAAAGTTGCAATTACAGGTGTGTTATCAGATGATAGTTAATGGTTAGATTTTATCTGAATGTAATTTTTTGTAATACCTTTGTGGATGAAAAAGTCTAATAGGTCTGGTAGCTTGTTATAATCGTTTGGCCAATACGTTGGTTCATCCGTGGAGAGGTGGTTACAATTTCGTCTATTCATTGCTTCCAGAAGGTTTCTTCTTCAGTTGTAACGAGTCTTGCTCCCCAGTGCGCGTGTTTGGCGTTCCAGTCACCTCCTATTATATACTTGGATCCGTAGGATTCAAGAAATTCGACGTATTCTTCACTTGATATTGCATGTTTTGGGGGACAGTATACCGCAGACACTACCAAAGGCATTGGCTTCCCATTAACTTTGACATTGGCTGCTTGGAATTTGACATTTTGGTGATGTGTGAGCTCGTGATGAGAAATTGAATTACGGATGATGACGGCAGCACCACCACGAGCCCTATCGCCCGGGTGAGGTATGTGGTATACTTTGTAGTTTGGTACTTTAAACACAGTTCTGGTGGTAAAATGAGTTTCTGATATCAAGCACGTAACTTTGAAACACTGAACAGTGTCGTCAACTGCATGTGTTAGATTGTCACTGACAGAACAGGGTCTCTAGAATGTTTCGATGGTTTCGGAAGTGACAGTACTTGTACAGAAGAGAATGCCCGGCAGTTGTTGCACCATTTAGTGTCTTAATACGATCTATGAATCGGGCACAGAATACTGTGATAACATTATGAATTTGAACTGATTAGGCAACAGAATTTATTTCCTTGCCTCTTGTGTAGAATTTTATATTTAAAGGGTGAAATGTTGCAGGACATTGGGCATGCCGAACTCTCAGCAAGGCACCCTTGATCTCACATCAAACAGCTACAGAGACAATTGCGATCGACTGCTGTACCTGGAGGAGAAGCAACGGGAGCTGTGTGCCTTGAGCCAGAACATTTTGACGGTGAGCCACTCGTCAGCTAGCTGACTTCCCTAAGCACTTGCTACATTGCTCGCTTCTCACATGTTTACGTTCTATCCTACTCGCTTACCCACTCGCTTCTTCTCATGCATTCCCGCCACCTCACCGCTTCCTCACAATCTTACTCACCACCTTTCTTTTTTAATTTAATTTTAACATTACTGACCGATTCATACCAGTAGACCGTCCATATCTTATCTGTAGATTTAATAAAACGTTCGATTGTACCTGAATAACTCCAAATAATATTAATATAGTTATATGTATAGATTTTGAATTCAGACGAAATTAATATTTTATTTAATATAAGAATCATGCATTTTAAATTAATTGTTAGAATATTTAGAAAATCAAACATGAAGCTAGTATTTGTCTTGTAAGATATTCACTGCATTGCTAGAAGTATTTTACATGTTTACATTCTTATGTTTTTAATGTTGTTGTAATTATGCCACGAATCTCCTTTGGATGCTTCCGCAATCCTGCCGAGGATCTATAAAGTTCACTCAGTCTGTTCGTCCGTCCGTAAATCTGTGTGCTTGAAACACATTGCGAACCGCTTAATGGATTTTCATGAAATTTCATACCGGGGAGCTTCACTGATATTTTTCAACCAATTCTAATTTCTCTCAAAATGGCCAAAAATAACGGACGCTTTATGTGATGACAAGCGTGCATTTCTGCGCATAATAAAAAACAGTGTATAGAAAAATGCACGTCACCTTTTACGCTCAATACGAATTTTTAACAATTCTTACCGTTTACTATAGAATTACACAAAATGGACGCTATTCTGTAGATTTCCGAACGAGGATATTTAGCAATCAGACATGACACGAATGCACTCGAGGATTACCGAAGTCTCTTTTCCTCGATAATAATCAAACGAAGCTCACTAGCGTGAAAGTTTTGTAGTTCTACACATATGTATATACGAGTATATATATATATATATATACGTATTTAACTGATATAAAATTGATTATGTTTCTGAAATCTTTTCTTCTCGTCCATCATAGTTAATCTGCAAGAAAGCAATAGTTTCAAATATGTTAGCAAAAGATCTTAATTCGCAGAAGAACAGAGGTTTCCTTTTTAGTTCAGGCTGATTTGAAAGCAGGTGTGCTTTTTTCCTAACCTAGCGCTCTATTACAATGCGAGATTGAAACACATATTAAACAAATGTTATAGTCCTATCTTGAATGAGCAATAACAGTGAACAAAGAAGCTTTAAACTGACGGTTTGCTAATTCAGATTCGGCCCATAATTTTAATTTTGACTTCTGGCCACTTATTCTGAATAAGTATCAGTTAATAGTGAACGATTGCATTTGAAATTAATGACTGTTTTTTTCCTTTGGCGCTACAGCCCCAATTTGGGATTTGGCCTGCCTCCGTGAAACTCTCTGTTTCACTTCGGTTTACTAGATCTTAGACATTCGGTATGACTCCTTGTGCGAGTGATCAGTTTGTCGCAAGGCCTCTACCTGTACACAAACACAGAAAAACGCGCGCGCACACACACACACACACACAAGCACTATACATCGATGACCTGCTTGGGATTAGAACCCACAATCCCGGCTTCCCAGAGAGCGAAGACAGTACATGTCTTAGACCGCTCGGCTACCGTGACCGGCAGTGTATAAGAATAATATATAAGAATTCAGTTCGTACCTCACAGGAAACAGATCCGAACCCACGGGATGCCTTAGACCGCTCGGCTACCTTGACCGGCTTAATGTCTGCTTACTGTACGGAAAAATTTCATAACCGGAAAGCGCATGGATGTTAACATGTCTATAATTTCTTCTGCCGAACACGCCTGTTAAGTGCACACTATAATTTTACATTCTTTTTTTAAGTTCAAGCTTCACGTATTTACGGCCCTTCTTTTGTTTACAACTTAATTGGCCCCTTAAACGTACAGTACCGAAAGATGAAGTTGGTCTCTCTTAGAAGTGATAAGCCACCTTTTGTTTTTAAAGTTGTCCTTCATTGCCATACCACCCACCCACCATTAGAGAACGCATGTTTGTTCTTTTGTTTGACATTATCTGCTTATTACGGCACACAAACACGTAACATGTTATAACCATCAAACAATTTTCACTTCAATTAAAATTATCATTAGCTTATAGAATGTATCTTCTGATTGCTGATTAAACAAATAAATAAAAAAAGTTAAAATTAGCATATATTTATGTTTCATTACAGTGATAATAATGTACCTGTATCGGCTTTAGATTACGTGTTTCGAAATATTATGAATGCCTTCATCAGAACTTTTCACATAAAATGAAATAGGAAGTACAGCCTAATACATATGATTATAATGTAATGCTTCTAGACGCCGATGACGGTAGTTGAGCTGTCTAAGTCATGCACTGCCTTCGCCCGCTCGGAAGCCGGGATCATAGGTTTGAATCCCACTCAAGGCATGGATGTTTAGTGTTTGTGTATGTATGTGCTTTTCTCTGTGTTTGTGTACAGGTTGAGGCCTTGCGACGAGCTGATCACCCACCCAAGAAGTCATACCGAATGTCTAAGATCTAGTAAACCGAAGTGAAACGGAGAGTTTCATGGAGGTAGGCCAAGGCCAAAATTGGGGCTGTAGTGCCAAAGGAAAAAGAAATGCTTCAAGACACGGCCGAAATTATTTGCAGCGCATGTTACGTTCGCTTTGTGGATGCATCTATCCGAATGCATAAACTAATTCGGAAACAGCTGAACGCTTTGCCTTGAAAATTATTTTTGGAGGGTTTTGACAACATTTGCAGCACATTTTTAAATTTTAGTTGAAATCGGAAAGACATAACGGCCACTTTACACGAAGTCTGATATTCTTCTCAATGCGTAACGCGCTAAATGTATAACAAAGTGAAACCCCCTCCGAACAAAAGTTAGAAAGAATAATGGAGCACACTTTTCACATTTCCAAAAGATTTACTTTCCACGTGTCTTACTTTTCTCGAGATAACTTAAGAATTCTTTACGCTATGCGCACACTCAGTAATCAAGATTAGTCTTCAGAACACTTGCGAAGATTTTCGAACAGTCAATAACGTTTTTGTGTGTGTGTGTGTGTGTGTGAACACACGCGAGGATTGCGGAAATCGCTTTTTCTTATTAATATTTAATGTTTCATCCCATCTAAATTTATAGGCCTATGTACATTAATATATACTTAATTGAATTATACTACTGGATTCTGATTGGAGCACTCGGTTGCGTAGTTGGTTAAGGCACTGTGCTACAAACCAGAAGGTCGCGGGTTATAGTCCCGATGAGGTGAATTTCTTCAATTGACCCAATCCTTCAAGCCGCATTATAACCTTGAGTTCGACTCAGCTTCTAATAGAAATTAGCACCAGGAATCTTCCTGGGCGTAAAAGGCGGGCCGGCGCGTAAGACGGACAACCTTACCGCCATCCGGGTCATTCCATGTGAAATCATCCAGAGAGGTCGCTCACCATTTAAAAAAAAATTATCTTTTGTACACTTATTTATACATATTTTCATACTACAAAAATATTAAAAAAAATTGTAATCCGCTCGGTTCTCCTGGTACAGGCGTTTTTATAACGCGAAAAAAGCGTTTTCGGCTGAAATGGAGGTTTGCGTTATCTTTCATATCTCGATAACTATTGAAGCTACAGACTCCAATAAACACGCAATGTGTTCCTCATGATATGAACTACAAATCATATTATTATAAGATTTTCCTCAGCTCACTTTCTCTAGGAGTAATTAAACTTGAAACTTACCTGTCGATTTTGGGAAAAAGGCTATTTTTGACCTTCAGAAACCAATGGGAGGGTGAAAATATCAGATCTGTGGTTTCTACCCTTTGTTGTTTCCTACATGGGGAATATGATCACGTAGTTTTAAACCCCGTACCTAGTTTACAAAAATTTCCAGGAGATTTCAAACTTTGCTCTGGGCCCAAAATCGACAATTTTTAACATCTCATATCTCCGGTGGAGAAGGTCCGAAATTTTTTAAATTCATAGCAAATAATGCTCTATTCTAGAGTAACTTGGAGATAAAATTACAACTTTGATATTCAAATAAGAGCGAAGTTGTGAGCACTTTGAATTTTACCAAAAAAATCAATACCTTGATAATTGGCTTACCTGAATCCAATGGTATTGGCGGTCCTATATTCGGTATAAAAGACGAGAGATCTATCTTTTGTCATTAAAATAATTTTCAGGCCTGTACTTACTGCTCGGAATGACATGTTATCGACACTCAGTTCTTAGCTGGCTATGAACATGAATGTATGTCTCTTATTTCGCGCCTGCCTCGTGTGTTTTGACATCTGAACCCAAACTTTTGTAACCGTGGTGTTAGAGCTGGGCTGCTTTCTCAGCAGCTTTATGTATGGATGAAGCATTCCCATGAATGTTGTCTCGAACTGTAAGTCAGAGTATGTTCAGTAACTGTAGATCTTTCAGGTGTATCGAGCTCGGTGTTCTCCAAGTCGAAAGTAAAAACTTTTTGAAATGGAATGTTCTGTAGGTATTGTCGTACGTGATCAATGTCATAAGACTACGTATGGTGCCGTCAACAAACAGTTTACGCTTGTGAGTGAATTGAGTGAAGAGAAACAAACTGTTTTAAAGTTAAGTTTGGGTGAATGCGATTTGAGTTCCATATGCAAGCATCATGAGATTAAGTATTCTGTTCAATACACGTACAATCACCTGTTTGGAAATATTTGTTGTTACCGCTAAAAGTGCACGGTGCCAGGCGAAAACGAGAGCTTGTGTGTGGCCTTGTCTTGGATGGAAATTGTTACGAAACCATTACAGCTTAACGTAATGAATTAGGTCACAAACGTAAATAGATACAGTATCTGTATATTTTATTTTCTATTAAACAATGTAAGAGTGGGGCATTGAAGGAGATTTCGGATGTTTTACTGTAAGAAGGTACTGGACATTATACAGAGAAACATATCAATAACTTCTGTGCTTATTAATTTATAAGTATCACAGACTAATTTATATAACTGGAAACGTTTGAAGTAAAGTGAAAATCACTCATTTCTTTTATAACCAAGAAACTGAAGAGCATGCCAAGCTCTGCTTTAAACAGTGAACGAGCTTCTGTCAGAGGCAAAGTTTTAATTTCAGTGAGACTCTGTTTCCTTTAGCTGTAGGCTGTTCATGTTCCTTTAGATATGATGGTGGGTTTGGGCCCCTTGCTATTACTTGCAGCCCCATTGCGCACGCTATCTCTAGCTTTCATCCCTCCTTCATTTTCCGCTTCGGGAGAGTCTAGCAATCACTCACAGGGATCGTTTTCCTTCCAATCACTTTGTTTGAAATCTTCCAGTGCATTTCTTGTTACATGTCCAACATCCCTTGTGATTCATATGCATCATAAGAGAAGATATAAAATTGATTCTATCCTCCTTTATCAAGGAGGGCGGAATTTAAACATATGGGAGGGCGATCTCTATATCTCCATATACCTGATCATAAGCCCTGGGAGGGATAGATTCTTATGTGGAGGCCCATGAGACTATTTCGAACGGATTTCAGGCTTTAGAAACTGCGGAGAAGAATATTATAGTTAATAAATTGGTATAGACCAGAAGATATTGTTATTCATAACCATTGCTGTGAGAACTTCAAATCCTATATAGAATATAGCCTATTTTATTTTTCTTTGGCGCTACAGCCCAAATGTGGGCCTTGGCCTACCTCCATGAAACTATCCGTCTCATTTCGGTAGGACTCTTTGGGCGAGTGATCAGCTCGTCGCAAGGCCTCTACCTGTAGACAAACACAGAAAAACGCACACAAACATCCATGCCCTTAGTGGGATTTGAACCCACGATCCCGGCTTCCGAGCGGGCGAAGACAGTGCATGTCTTAGACCTCTCGGCTACCGTGACCGGCAATAGACACCTTGGGCTACCTAATCATAGATGAAGGGATAATATTAGACCAAATCTTATAGAAATAGGATAATAAGTTGTCGACACTATTCGTGTTCAGTTTCAAGGGTTTATGAACGAGATGCTGTAAGTTAAAAATTTGACCGGCTTGTTTGTATAACATTGAAGATTTTGTTCCATGAATTTAGATATTGAATTGAATTACATTGAAGTGTGTCTCTTGCACTTGCAGAGTTTAGGTCTCGGAGCAAAGATGGCCATCGACGAATGTCAGCACCAGTTTCGCATGAGTCGCTGGAACTGCAGCACTTTCGGCAACACGACCGCTATTTTCGGAGGTGTACTTTCTGTCAGTAAGTCGAAAAATGTATCCTATGCTTTATCACTTCTTTATATATTCCATGCAGTGGTATCTGCGAGTAACAAGGCCCAGCATAAAATAAACCCCACTATAAATTTTCGTAATTAGTTGTCGATTTTATCACATGAATGCAGCACCTCTCTCACATAGTTGTATCTGCGGATCCTGTGTTGTATGCTCTTCGATATTCTTTTTCTATTGTTTTGTTAGTGGCTAGTGTATGTAGGCCTAGTTCGCAGTCCGCACAACGTATGAAACTAAAAACATCAAGAAAATATACATACTGTTGTAACAGAACACAAGAAGAAATATTAGTAGAGAAAACATAACACATAACTTTAAAATTATTTTAACCAGAATCCAACGCAGTTTAAAGAATTATAACTTTTAGACTTAACGCGTCTTGAGTGTTATTGAAATATTAAAATACACTGTAGCAATTTATATGGGTCGTCGTACATATCTCATTATGGACCCATATGGCCGATGCATGTCCTGAATATGTAGAAAATTAAATAAATAAATAAACATGAAAACGTGGACTAAGTGATATTCTGACTAACAGCTTTACGAAATATTGCATGCAAAAGACTATATTATACACACANACTTTATATATATATATATATATATATATATATATATATATATATATATATATACGTGTATATACGTGTATATCAAGTGTTCAAGTACTGCAACAGGTCTCTCGGATACAATATTATGGATCTACTGCTTTGATTTCTCATAAATCTGAATAAATGGCGGCTAACAGCGCACAGCTTCACGTGAATTTAATGTTTCATGACATAAATGAGGAATTCGTTGTAATATTGATTATTCGGTTTGTCTAAAACAAGTTTCTTAGAAGTCAATAGAAGAACATGGGTGCTAGCGTGTTCGTCAGGGACAAGACCGTGACTAGGCTTCCCGATGCATCTACGTGCTTACCAACTACCAACTGCCAGTCATGTAGTTACTTTTAAGAATGACATTTTCATATTTGTTGTACTAGTATTTGTTTGGTTATAATGGTATAACTGACATCTGTGCCTTTGTTCCAGAGAGTCGTGAAGCCGCATATGTTCACGCAGTATCGGCAGCAGGGATCGCGTACACAGTGACGCGCGCATGCTCGCGTGGAGAGCTAAACGAGTGCAGCTGTGATAGTAGAGTGCGCAGTCGCAAACCCAAAGGAAAGTGGCAATGGGGCGGTTGTTCGGAAGTAAGTGATTGAGGTGTAACAGATAATTACGGCATTATGCATGAAATACGTGAAGTGAAAGTATAATGAGCAGATAATATCTAATATCTCTAGTCTGTGTGCATATTTTATTTCAAAATCTATTACGTGGATTTCGGTTAAATTTGATATTGAGGGAATAGTCTAGAACGAGTAAATTTTGATTAACATCGGACCAATATGAAGCCAAAATAAACTTTTTATAATTTCTTTAAAAAAATCTTATCGTACAGTAAATGTTTTATTGTATGAAGTATAGAACTTAGAAAAATCTATAAATTTACTTGAAATACAAAAATCTTTATTAGGATCTGTCGCAACACAGCTACGAGACGGTCGAGGTCAATATTATCTTAGCTATACGAGTATGTTTCGGCTTTTAAAGCCATCATCAGGCAAATACACAGCTACTACACTCGCAAACTATTGAACTGCTTTTCAATATGATGGTACGGTAGTGCTGAATACTTGATAAATATAATAATACAAAGTATAAAAATACAATAAAATTATAATATTATTATAAAAACGAAAGTTGTACAATTAAAATATGGTTAAAAACTATTCACATAATATTTCTTATTATGAAGTCTTATGTATTTGCCTGATGGTGGCTTTAAAAGCCGAAACATGTAGCTAAGGTAATGTTGACCTCGACCGTCTCTTTGTTGTGTTGAGACGGATTCTAATAAAGATTTTTGTATAATAAACAGAATAGAATGCACTCAATGAAAATTACTTGAAATATTTTCCGATATTCATATCTAATTATTATGAAAATAATTGTTGTTCTGTAACATCCGCCATAACAGTTTAGTAGGCTTATCTGTAACAGTTGCAATATCGACGATAAACAAAGAAGAAGACCAAAGAAATGTGCGAAGTTGGAAAGATCGCACCTTTAAAAGTATTTTCTATACAGATCAGACAGAATCATATAGTTGAAAACACATATATATTTAATTAGGCGAAAACAGACGCACACAATAGATACGCATTATGTGACCGGCGTTGTCGTTATATGACTCTCCTAAATACCAGTTACTTAAAATGTCGTTCAAGTGATTTCCTACATTCATATTTTGAAATGTATTTGCAATATAAGTTTGAGTTTATTTACTCTGCTTATAATGTTTATTAACATTACATAGATATAGATTATGTAGATATATGCCTACTTAGATTAAGCATTAATGTAACGAGAAATGTTAACTGTCCATAGTGGACAGTTTATCAGTAGAGAGTGTCCTTGCCGTTAGTCGTCTCCAGAACGAAAACTTTAACTTGTCCACGTCACTAAATGGATGTTAGTATTCACTTTCTCCCTGGGGAGAGATGTTACCAGTAACCATTTTAAACAAGACTGGGAAAAGAGACTAGAAGTGGAATTATACAGTTTATATTATTCTGAAAGATATCCGTTTTTAAAGCAAATGATATTAGTTCGCAGGTCTCGAGTTCAGTTTACCAACTTTCCCACGGCAGTTATCCATTATCACGAGTATCAGCGCTTAGCGATTAATGGTAGTAACACTAGGTACTAAAACATGTTTACTGAAGATGTGTTTTTAACTTAGCTTTGTACACGCTCACCTCCAGTTTTATTAAGTCTGAACAATTAAATCCTGAAATCTCCCGAAAAATATTTTGATCTAAGATAGCTTAGCCTTTTAAAAAGCCCAATGGTCACTATGAGATGTACCACCTGGTTCAACATGCCAAAACTCTGCGTTCAGCCCATAGGGTACATTTGTGTGTTCCATATGTTTCTCACAACAAGCAGCGACTCTTTAGCTAAAAAGCAGTAACAGGTTGGTCGTTGTAGCGGAGACGTAATGTTTTCCCGTGAGGTACGAACTGAATTGTGTATATTATTTAAAAGAAATTAACTCTTTCAGGGGTTACGATAAGAGGGCAAATTATGAATTACCTAACAAAGAACTTCGTCATTTATACTGGTGTTGTGGTGTTAGGATGGTGAACTGTGGAATGTACAGTGGGCTTGACATGTAACTCAGCAGAAACAATGAATGAGTACAGAATTTTCGTGGGGAAACCTCTTTGAAAACAGCCACGTTTAATAACAAGAAGGAGGTTGGAGGATAATGTTAAGATGCATTTTGTCGAAATGAGAGGTGGATGAAACTGAACTGTCGATGTTAGATTTTGGCACTAATACAGCTGAACTTCCTGATAGTTGCATAGCTCGGCGAGGATGGCCACACACTTGATTTTCATGGCGATCCTTATATTTACAGGATATTCATTTTGGTGAGAAATTTAGCAGAGAATTCGTGGACTCTCATGAGAATCGAGACACTGCAGAAGGCCTCATGAATTTACATAACAACGAAGCTGGGAGAAGGGTGAGTATTTCGAGATGCTAACTTAGTTATATGTGTTTTATTGAAACGAACCTTTCTTCGGCGTTATTTATCTGTGCTGGTTTCTCTTTCGCCTACTTTTCTTATATTATAGCAGAAGATGGGCTGATTGTGCTGTCGTGTAAGTGTGTCAGTTTTAATATATTACAAACCATATGACTGAATTTTGTGAATCATGATATGAACATCATACCGCTTGAATATATACCACCTTTGTAATTTTTATCCTGTTTTCCTTGAAAAAAAAATAAGCTTATGAGATCACCATGCTGTCTGTGTCTGTTTGTCTGTGAATCCCCTCCTATTAACTTTTGAATGCCTGAGCCAGTCTTTTTGAAGCTTCGTATGTAAATCATGGCACCTGAGTCCATCTCAACGCCGTACTTAATAAAACCCTCTCATCAGTCTGTGGGTCTCCCTCTATCGCTAATTTCGTGTTTTCAGTATGGAATGGATAAATGGGTTACACATGTATTTTTTCTTTTAACAGATATTTAAGCCCATAAAAATCGGTTATCACGTACGTAAAGACCTTTATGTCACCAGAAAACTCGCCTTTCGACATTCTTTAAGTGAATAAAATATTTCAGGATACCTACATAAATTATATAAATGCAAGAAGTTCTGTGAAGATCTAATCACCAACTCTGTTTTCGTATGACACGGACGGCATGGAAAACGACGCGTCCAATAATTCTTATAAAGTTGGTGTGTATTTGTTGCCATGGTAACTTTTATACCTGGGGCCGCGCCATAGCTCAAGCGGTTAGTCGCTGGCCCCGGTTCGAGCCCTGGCCTGGTCATGTGGGATTTGTGATGGACAAAGTGGTGCTGGGATAGTTTTTCTCCGAGTACTTCGGTTTCCCCTGCCAATCTTCATTCCACCAATTGCTCCACAATCACCCTCATCTGTCATCTGGAGCTGGTACAATAGGCCAGAAGTGGCCGCAGGTAGGTATCTTATCTGGCAAACAGCTCGGCGTCACATTCCAGAAGTCACTCGATATCATCATCATCATCATCATCATCATCATTGTCATGAATTAAGCCATGTTTGTTCTGTTCCATCCTCGTGAAATGTATGTATGTCCCCAATCTTTACTGTGGGCGCCCTGCATTTCGTTTCCTTATGTGTGCATTACAATTTTCTTTGAAATTCGTCTGTTTTCTAGTCGTAGGACGTAACGTTTTCACTAACTTCATGGAGCTGAGCCCTTCTTGAGAAGCCGCCAATTGTGTTTCTACTCCAGAACTATGGAATCAGAAGGTTTATTATCGTGTTCGCAAGAACCCTCCACTGGTCCCTATCCAAAGCCAGATCGAGTCCATGCCACCCCATCCTATCCCGCTAAGATCTACGCCCCACCTACGTCTTGTTCTTGCTAGTGGTCTCTTTCCTTCTGGATTTCCCACCAATAAGCTACAGGCATTCCTTTTAACTATGGTTTGGATTTTAGAGTTTTATTATATGGATTAAAAACATCCAATTCTTCCCTAATTTTAGTATTTTTATATAGTCTTTCTTTTTATAGTCTGATAGGCTACATGAGCAATTTCAGTTCTTATTCCCTATTTTCTTTTTGTATATTCCATGTTTCGGATCCATATGTAAGTACACATACCGCCATAACTTTATAACGTTTTATCTGTGTATCTTTTCTTGTCGTGTTATTCTGTGTTTTTATTTTGAAGCGCATTTTGTTAAATTTATTCCCTTTTATTTCTAAATCTTTTTGTTTTGTTACTGGAATTTTATGTCCTGAGTACGGGTATCACGTGCATGCCGATCACAATGGCCGCGCGGTCAAAGGCATTAACTGCCTTCGTAAGTTCCAATCTTACTCAAGACACAGATGTCTGTGTTTGTGTTGTCCTGTGTAGGTAACAGCCTTGTGACGGGCTGATCGCTCGCCCAAGGAGTCCTACCACCGTGTAATGGAGATTAGGAAACTAAAGAAGAACCCAGGGCGCAACAAAGGGCTGTAGAGCCATTGAATAGAATGAATGATTGGAGTATTACGTACATACAGGCTCTCCACAAGTACATACAGGGTGTCCCAGGAGGAATGTGCCAAACTTCGGGAGGGTGTNGCCGATGCGAGAGGCCATTCTACGAGTGGAGAGACGCGGACTTCTATCAATCATGCGAAGAATGTTCTCTCGTGTGTTTCTCATTTGTACATCCTCCCTTTCCGACTGCACAGAAACACTCGGAAGAGAACCAGTCTCACGCAATGTCTGGTGAATTCGCGTAAATACACTTCGAGATGGAATCCTTCGATCGGGAAAACGCCTTTGGTACTCTTCAACAGCAGCACGTGCATTGCCACCGCAAAATCCATACACAAAATGCATATCACAATACTCGACGTGTGAAAACACAAAAGGCATTTCAGCAACTCATCACACAACTAATTTACCACCCATTCACGACCCCACAGCAAACTAATCTGTAGGCAGCGCATGAGCTTACGCTAGTGTGACTCGCGGCACTCAAGGACAAACAGATAAGGGTCTCAGCTGACAGGTAGGTATAGTGCGTGGACCTGCAAGAAGACCACACTTTTCTCGGGCCATTATCTCCGTAACCGTTCAACTTTGGACATAGGTGTTTTGGGTTATATCGGCATACTTTAACATAAGGAACACCCTCCCGAAGTTTGGCACATTCCTCCTGGGACACCCTGTATATGATATGCCCATTTTCTCACTTTAAGAGACTGGTACCCCAATCAGAATATTATTGGACCTATTGCTATGCTCTGTAATGTCTTATGCAAATGTTCGACTACAGTTCAGTACTTCCTCTGTTTCTGTAGTCCATCAGATCGCGGATGCAGCGCGTGTGCAAATGCCACGGAATGTCCGGGTCGTGCAGCGTAAGAGTTTGTTGGCGGAAACTGCCGCCATTCCGCCAAGTGGGAGATGCCTTAAGCGCGAGATACGAGGGCGCATCTCACGTCAAAATGGTGGACAAGAAGAGAAGGCGCATCAAGAAGTTGAGAGCAGTGAGTCGAGACTACAAGCAGCCCAACAAAACGGACCTGGTGTTTCTCGAGGAGTCGCCAGATTACTGCGAGCGTAATGAAACGTGAGTTCCATTTATTTATTCTTTTTGTACCAGGAAAAGTAGATCTGATGTCTCCTGACTACTGGTAACTTTATGAAATATGAGTTTGGCTTTCTTTCGTCAGTCAAACATTAAAGATTTGCGAGTTCGTATGAGTAGCCGGGCTGCAGTCAACGTAGTGAAATGTTAGTGTTAACTTTCCCCCCTTATCCCCTTATTCTTATCGTTACAGCCTCCTCACTACTGTGAACTTAATGAGACGTCATGTAGCTTCATTTCTTTGGCTCAAGAAGATGAATCAGATGTCCGTAACTGTCCTTCTCTTACTGTGGATGCAATGAAACGCGCAACTTTCTTTGCTTAGTAAATGTACGGTCACAGATTTCCAAAAGTGTTGCGACTGTAATGAAATGTAGCATGGCTTCCTTCCCTTAACCCAAGAAAACGATTGGTGAAAGAATCGCTATGCTACAATGAATGTAATTAGACCTGAGCGGAAATCATTTTTCCGCCCCAAAAGACGGATGTGGTGCTTGTTCTCTAGACATGATATTGTAACGTGTAGAGCCGTTGCTGTGCAACGACAGCGAGATTGGCGGATATACCACGGCCGTGACGTCCCGGTTTGCAGAGTATTGTTTCAACCAACTACGCTATATTCTTGAATAAAGTAGGAGTTAGGCCTATATTAGAATGATACAGATAACATTTGCTGGAAAACTTATAAACCTGCGTAAGCTCGGAGCAAACTGTCACTGAAATTGATGAATGCCTTTTTCTGGGATGTGGCGCCGTGTAGATCTTGTGTGAACAGAAGTTTCAGTAGAACGTATCGCCTCCATCTTCAGAGTAGAAAAATTCGCGAGCGGGGAACCAACGTGAGCAGGTGGCTGCAGACTGAGCCACCAGACGAAAACATTCAGCTATATAAGAACAGGGATGGAGGGAGAGTGGGCCACATGGGAAATCAATAGAGAGGAGAGAGTAGGGTCTGTATACTCGTAGATGGGCGAGCAGGTAGCAGAGAGCGGGCCAGAGCCGGTATAGGATCGTTGTCAGGTGGGAAAGCCAGGGCTACCGAGCGAACATTGACCCAGTGTTTTCGACTGGTGGCTCAGTCTGCAGCCACCTGCTCGCGCTTGTTCTTCGCTCGTGAACTTTTCTACCCTGCAGATGGAGGCGATACGTTCCTTCGAAACGTCGGTCCATACAAGACACGGCGCCACATCTTAGAAGAAGGTATTCTTCATAGTCACCGCTGTGAAAACCTCAAATCTTAAATATCACTGAAATTGACTGCGTAATTTTTGGTATGTAGCATAAATTCCCTCGTCATTAGCGTGATGACCACCACTGTGAGAACCCATCTTCAGGCAATTTTTTCCTGTAAATATGAATAAAGTTCTGTTTGTTTCAGGATGGGGGTGCTGGGGACGCGGGGTCGTCTGTGTAATCGCACAAGTATGGGGCCGGACGGCTGTCGCCTCCTGTGTTGCGGGAGAGGCTACCAAACAAGGGTGCGCGATGTGGAGGAGAAGTGCCACTGCAGGTTTGTGTGGTGCTGTGACGTCAAGTGCGACACGTGCCGCTACAAGAAAGAGGAACACATCTGCAACTAAGCAACGGAGGATGTCTGTACAACCTGGACACGGAACACCTTCACAGTGAGCGGAAGCAAGACAGGATATCTGTACAATTGGTTGTAAAACTCGATTCAGTAGGGCCTGACCGGCCGAGAGGACCCTGAGAGATGGTCGGGAGAAAGAGAGGATGTCATTCAAATGTTACTACTGATTTGAACATTGTGCTGCGGTGGAGCTCTTCAAGGCGTCCGGAAGAAAGCGTCAATGTCCATACAGTCCGGTCGGGGAATGTCTTAAAAGCAAACTCTGCCTCAGGAAATAAGCAGAGTAGTAAACGTGTACGGTTATTAACCGTCATGAAAACGTAAACACATTCGCTGCTGAACATGTCTAAAAATAAGGATAATTTCATACTTCTTCTGAGAACGATATTCGTACTCATACATTCGTTTAATTACAGTTTTATCCGTTATGATAAAAGGGAAAGCTGAAGTGCCGGTATTTATATACAGGCATTCGAAAATTTATTTTTAATTAAAAAAAACAGAAGGACATGCGCAGAGACGATCCGAGTTTGCGAGCTGCCCATTTCAGTTAATTACTGTTGTGTTTTACCGCAAGAAAATGAGATTTCTTAAATCTTATATGCAGGAATTGAGAATAGAAATTAAGAAATGATATGATGCAGTGACTTGGATTTATCAAATTTAGGTAAAAATAATTTTTAAATTAAGGTGTAACACCTTTGTAGGCAGTAAACATTCATCGCACTGAAGACAGGTTTCTGTATAAATTCGTATCGCAATGAATTTGTTTGTCGTCATATGCAGACGTGTGATAGTGGTGGTTACTTCGGCGTAACAAGATAAGAGGGACACACTTCCATGGCAAGACGGGTTCCTTCTCACGTCTTTGACTTTCGTGTCAATGTCCGCCATCTTTACATATTCTCCTCAGCAGCGCCACTAACAATGACTTGACGACTTAGTAACTAAATATGCAATGGCTGAGCGCAAAGGAACGCTGTTGGTTCAGTCTTGTCAACTACTGCATCTTTATCTTCTACGCCGCGTTAGACTTCTCTGGCACCCGCTAAGACACCGAAACATTAAATGCTATGTGGCAGGTATAAAATACAGATTTCCTTCCGAAGGTGGATCATCAGACCCACAGAAAAGGGATGTAACAAATTTTCCTTTATCTCGTGAGAACAGCAGCAACGTTCGCATTTTGGGAGTATGCATGCACCGTCCGAATTCCTTCTGCGGGCTCGCCATCGACGGTCTTTGAGGATTCCACAGGCCCTTCAGATGTGTTTTGGGGATATCACATTAAAATAGGCCAGGGCATGCCCACTTCCTCTTGCATCCTTCCCACTTCATCTTTTAGAGCCATCCTCAACCATCCTAATATTGGCCAAACAGAAACTCACCAGCTGATAAAAAGTCATAATAAATAAATAACCAGTGATCATGTTAAATTGAGTAACTGGGCTGCAGGGCATGTAGCACGAATTAGGAGGACGAGGAATTATTTATAGTATATTGGTGGGAAAGCCGGAAGGAAAGAGACCACTAGGACCAAGGCGTAGGTGGGTGGACAATATTAAAATTGATTTTAGAGATATAGGATGGGATTGTATGGATTTGACTGATCTGGCTCAGGATATGGACTAGTTGAGGGCTCTTGTGAATACGGTAATGAACCTGCGGGTTCCAAAAAAATGCTGGGAAATTCTTGAGTAGCTGCACAGTCGGCGAATTTTCAAGAAGAGCTCAGCTCCATGAGTAAGTAAGTAAGTAACTGGGCTGGTTCTGCAAGAGATACGTAGCGGTTCTGCATACGCGAGAGTCTGCGCGCTGAATCGCATTCTTCGCACGCCCATGCGCTATTTTCGATTCTCGCATGGCTGAGAGCAGAGACATCTTACGGTACCTGAGATGTGCTGAGGCATCAGTCAGACTGCTCTTTCATGAAGGTAAGATGGTACGAGGTTCATGGAGGTAGGCCTAGGCCCACTGGGGCTGTAGTGCCAAGAAAAAAAAAGATTGTACAAGGGGTTTCAGCTAGTTCTTCCACCCTGTGAGAGTAACGACCTTGCCCTCAATCATGGCAGTGTTGAAGTGTAAGACAACGAAATTGGCATGAGATTTAGAATTTTCCAGTTGAGCCAGGTCATTGTTTACGGCACCAAATATTATTTGAGCATAAGCATTTAAGGTCTTCACAACTGTCGATTATGTTTTGCGGCCCGTTATCCTTTGTTATCCACATTTTCTTCACCAGTTTTGCTGGCGCAGCGCATCACGTTCTCGCATTAAAAAGGACAAGGGGAACTCAAAAGTGACCTCATGTTCAACAATATGGAAACACTCTTTTTAACCCTTCGAAATCGTGTCAATATCTAACATGTCAAGATGGGGAGGGGGCACGCGGTAGCATAGTTGGTTGAGACACTGTGATACAAGCTGGGACGTCGCGGGTTCAAGTCGCGGTGATGTGGATATTTTCAGTTTACCTAATCCTTCCAACCGCACTATGTCCCTGGCGTTGACACAGCCTTTAACAGAGATGAGTATCAGGAATCTCCCTGGGGAGTAAAGGGCGGCCGGCGCGTAAGGCTCACAACCTTACCGCCATCTGTGAGCCGATTGTCTAGAGAAAATGTGGGATCCCCGACGTCTCAAAACCCTATGGGCCTTCACATTTTTTTCACTCACCTCGCTTGATGATGGGAAAAAAATTTGAAATTACATAATGGAATGGCACCTATACATTTTAAAATTCTATGTAACTAGTCAAAGGTTTCTGATAAATTTAAGACTGACATTTCTTGGACTGAAAGATTCTAATTATTTGTATTTGAAGAACTTGATTTCATACATGTCGAATAAATGTTCATGAGTTAGCGTTCATTTTTAAGGTGAAAGTTCTCAGAGTTTAGGAAATAAGTAAAATAAATTTATAAATTCAAAGCATAACTCCAGGTGTCATAAAGAAGCAACAGCATATGGTAAATAATGTATAATTGTTTCTGTATTTGCAGTACACCAATCAATAAATTTCATTATATTCTAAAAGTTAGAATAAATATGATATCTTTTTAGAAAATAATGCAAGAGTCTGGCCTGGCGATGGTTACTTATACGAACATATTTTTAATTGAAGGTTTTAAAATTTATGCTTTATTGTGTGTATTGTATATTTGTATGACATGTGTTGTACAGCCAGCTTCTGGTCTTCAGTTATTACTGTCAGAAGACTCAATGTCCCTGTTGTGGGTCAGAACTAAATAATCGATAAGATTTTCCCTTTATTTATCAGCGTATCCCTCCTCAGTTGACGATAACTCTCTTGTTGCAGTGAAACACGTCAATGTTTTCCACTTAATGTTAATTTGCCTGGCTACGGTTCGGGAGATAACAAGTTTGCATCTCAGTCTGAGCAGAAACTATACTTGTTAAATTATTTCCAGTGTCTCTGAGTCGTTCCAACATAAAACCTTGAAATTGATAATGACCGCATTTGTTCCAGTTCATTGTGCATGATGTTTGTGTCATCTCATTCCACATTAAATGACATCTATAGTTAATACAGCATCGTTGAAAGAGATACGGAACCTAAGGACGTTTTATCCACTGCTTAGTATTCCACTGGCCCATCCCAGACCATTATCGTCCGCATTTTAGTGGTAATCTCAAGGTTGCGCGCGAAGGCAAGTATGGCGGGCGTCGTGGGGTCTGTGTGATGGGTGACTACTGTAGCTGGAAGCTTGTACTTCCTGCCATTCACTGTTACATCTATGGACTCAGAATTCCACTGCACTTTCAGTCAATATCGGCCAAGACAGGAAGAAGGCTTCTACTCTACTGAGTAGACGTCATTCAGAACATGAAAAATTGTGACTGCGAAGAAAATATTAAGAATCAGAGTGTTGTATGTAACATTACAGTGCCAATCGCAATTAATTCGGTGTAATAGTTCAGTGAAATGTGGTATGTACTGTGATTTCACTTAAAATTTCGGTAGTCATATTTATGTCAAGGACATGAGACAATGGATTAAACATTAAATGAACAATTGCCCAAAATGTGATAACTGATATATTTATAAGTTTCTGTCATATGATAGATATCAGAATTAGATCTTGTTGTGCAAGATATGCATATCTTTCGTACTCCATGACATTAGTCAGTTTCATCAGTGTTTGTGTATGCAGATATGTTGTGAGTAGATGGAATTGTTATCATCTATAATTTTCTGTATAAAAATGTGTATTTACGTGTATCCATCTGTGTAAAGTCGATAATTGTTAGTCACAGAGAGAATAAAACAACATAATTGTGATGTGGTACGATATTTTGAATTATTTTAGTGGTCGTATTTTCGATATTATCGATCATTTGTCTGAGGCCAGATATATCAATTTCGAGCATGGAAGTTAACCAAGGTCTGACTAATGTTCACGCACCTGGATATTCCGAGGGGAAAAAAGGTTGATTCACTAGGGGTTTAACTGTGAGTAATGTAAACCACGAGAGCTACATGCGAACTATGTAGCAGTAACTTGGAACTTGTAAACCATCTCAGCATTTGTTTGAAGACGGAAGGAGCCAAGAAACCCTGTCTCTTCATAGCCGATGGCAGGAACTTACACATACCTTCCGTCTTTTGGTAAGCAGTACGGAAAAACACAACAAATGTATTTCTTAAGTGAATCCCTAACAAATGTGCGTTGATTCATTTGTGTCAAAAAACACAATTCCTTGGTTACAAAAATACACTGGTTACAGACAGTAGCTAAGTATGAAACCTGAGACGAGCTGATCCACCCTCAAAGGAGTCCTACTGACTACGTATTGGTTTCCGAAACTACAAATGCGCCCAGGGCCCAACAAAGGGCCAATGAATGAATGCAGTGTTTCTGATGTTTATATCTACGTCAATTTTGGTATGATTTTTTTTTTATTTTGGCAAACATTGTCGGTTGCAGATGTAAATGGGGATTGCAATGTCCTCAACCGACGCAAGGAAGGTTAAGACGGATTTTAATGATGCTTCTTTGGGTTAACGCAATATTAACCCTAGATTTCAAATTGTTGATTCAGTATAACCAATCGAGTCTTTTATGCGCTTATTCAACATATATTATATGCGTACATTTAACAATATATTTTTTGTCTAGGACCACTTCAAGATATTTGACCTCAGCTTTCCACATTAAGGTGTGGCTGAAATTGTCAAATTCTGGTAGATGACTGTGACGAGTCTAGAATTTTGTATACATTACAACCCCACGTTTGGACGCATTTACTTGGAAATTCGAAGCTCACCCAAATGATATCTGAAAATTGTGTTCTTACTTCCAAGAAATCATTGCACCTTTATTCCAAATATTAGTTTTACTGATGTTTAGGTAAAACACACTGCCTAATCGAAGAACGAATTCCAGAAATAAGCTGCGTGGAATAAACGTCGTATTATTTAACGTTAACAAAAGCGATATACATAATTACTATTTCCAAGTTAAGGATTAACAGCCTATTAACTTTATTAGAATACGTCCCAATCATTGTCGTAGTGCATGCCTCTCATAAAAAAAATATATATATATATATATGAACCTATAACGCACATAACATACATCTCTAAATTAATAAGCTTAATCGTGGAACTCATATCAGTGCGCCCTCTTAGGTTCTAGACTTCATTTGCCCTTGATTCGGCTAATCCGGCTAAATCTTGAATTAGCCTCATTATTTAGATACTAGCGCCAATCTGAGAAAGTTATGTACTAAACGAGTGATCTCAATTCCCTCTTCTAAATATTCCAAGGAACTTTCGTTCTTGGCTATTGGCAGCCCAGATGGATTAACGGTGACTTTTAGTGGAAAATCTCAGAAACCGCGGAGACCATGGAGAAGTATGAAATTTGATGTCATACGTACTTAGGAAGGTAAGGTAAACCGAGATTTCCATAATCACGCATTTGGTAATATAAATAACCAGTTAAATGGTAGTGATAATTATATATTTGTCTATAGACGGAATGATATATTTAATTAATTTTATATTCAAAACCAAAGAATATTTGCATGCAGTATGTCGGAATACAAAAATGATTTTTAGGTACACAGAGTACGATTATATCAGTTATATATATCCAGAAGATGTATTTNAGTAATAATAATAATACTACTAATACAATATATAACACAATGATATAATAGTATACAAAGATAATAAAATTATGATTCGAATGATATATATCCTGCAAACAGCTAACGTCCCAGAAGTGAGAGAAATTCATCACTTAAAGGACCTGGAATTTTGTTAAATATATATAAATATTAGTATGTCAATTGTATATGTTTAACAAATAATGCATGAACATGCAGCAAATAATAAATGTGATTTAAGTATACACCTCTCTTTTTAATATTTCACATCTGAAAAAATAATTGCTGTGCATTAATTTTGTCAAAAAATAAATAAATATATATATATACTGTTGTGTCTAATTCTGACCTGAACCTTGCCACTAAATAGAATATAAATGAAACATTAGGAGTGACTTGATCACAAGCAAGGCATGCTTTTCTTGGGTGTGTCTGTCCTTAATCCTTACAATTTTCTTAATTCCATTACTTCAGTAGATGAAAAGCCTAAAAGTAAATTTATGCCATTGAGTCAGCATATATTTTAAATAATGGGCCCAACAGTAACAAAATTTTCTTGCATATGCCTTGAGAAAGTGTGGTCTTCCATAACATATGTACATATACAGTAGTTTAAAAGCTATTGGAAAGTTGTAGCTTAATGTTCGTATTTCTAAGAACTACTTTACATTATGGTCATGTATTTGAGCCTCTCTGGTACACAACCACATGATTATATGTCTCGTGATTTGTTTCTTGTTAAGCTTAGTAAACTAGCAGAATTGTGACTTAACCTAACATATCAACATTGTATTACTAAAATTTCTTTATAAGAAAAGTTCTCTGTTCCCAGTGCTATAGAGTGAGAAGTAATTTCAGATTACATATAATAAATGAGAACTATTTAACTATGAAATTAAAATGTAAAATGACAATTTATCAGAAAGTATTCATATTCTGGGTGAATTTTTCTTTGTGTTAATGTAATTTCATTGTGTCCTTTGCTTGGAAAAGCTAGAGAGAAGGAACATTGCTGCCGTAGACGGGAAAGAATTATGTTCAACTGTTGACAGAATATGTGCAGAATACTTTGATGGCCTACTGGAAAAACTTATACCACTCAGTAACTTCCTGGTGTACGTGCATATAGCGCAAATTTATGATTGGGTGTGTTGTAAATGTATGGAGTGTGTAGTATGCAATATTCATTTTCTAGAAGAATGTACACATACATTCTGCAATTCTGTTACTGTGTATGATTGTTTGTATACAACAGTTTTTCAGTTTTGCTGCTAGAAGTACAGCATAGGTGCAGGAATTGTTGAACAGTGTTAGAATAAAAGTTATGTAAGTAACTGGTTGATACCTTATTTTATCTCCCAGTATATTTATATTCTTAAATTTTGTTTCAGATTTCAGGAAGACAGAATGCTGCATGAAGTATTTCTGGCGTTGATTGGTTACTCTGATAATTTCCTAACTCAGGTATAATTAATTATGGAACATTTTGGATAAAGCATGCAATCCCTTTCATGCATCTACCCCTTCCCCCTGTCCTTTCTCCATCCAAGCATTATTGCTCCAGTTACACCTCAACATTAAATATTACCGTCACACTGACACTTTACATTAAAGGAGCAAGGGAACCAGAATACTAATGAAGCAACAAACACTTTAAAATAGAAATTTGCGAAATAACAAAGGCAACATAAACTTGTACATAAACTAAAGTACAAGTAACTGAATACAAATTTTTGCATGATTTTCTCNTATTTCACCTTGTCCTTTCCACCGCACTTCGCTGACACCTAGCACATAGAGATGTAAATACACATAACCAAAGAATTGTAATGTAATGGAAACCATGATGTATAAAGGCCAGTTCTTTATATAAAATTAATCCTTTCCAACAGGAAGTGCCCAAATTTTAGTCATCTAGTTTCATAAAGTTCCTGGCCGTGCCATAGCTGAAGCAATTAGTTGCTGGCTTCCCACCGTGGCGGCCCGGTTTCGATCCCGGGTCTGGTCAAGTGGGGTTTGTGGTGGACAAAGTGGCGCTGGGGCAGGTTTTCTCCAAGTACTTCGGTTCCCCTGCCAATCTTCATTCCACCAAATTCTCCATCATCACAATCACCTGGGGCAGACTACAATAGGCCAATCAGTGGTTGCAGTGCCGAGTGGACACAGTTGGACTTCACCCCCCACTAAGCGAATTAAAAAAAATCCATAAAGTTCCTGTCTGATTTTGATGTTGAAGATCCTATCACTAGATCTGAGGGGAGAAGAGTGAGAAGATGTATGGAAAGGTGGTCTGAACAATTCTGAATGTTGGACCAATCTGTGGTGGCCTAATGGCTGGTCTAAAGAAAGAAGATGAAGATTATCAGAATAAATTTCCTGAGATGCCAGGAGCCATAACTGAACACCAATATATCATGTCATTTGACTGGGGAAACTTGTTCACCCAGAAATGCATCATCAGAATGATGTCCGCAAGTCAGTTTTGATCCCATGAACCACATTTCCTTCCTTATGCTCCAATATATGATGTTATTAACATCTTATGTCAGACTTGATACCTCCATTGACATCTGTTATATTTATCAGAAAGCATCTTCTTACAAACCAATCGCATGTTGTTCTTACCAAGTGCATCTATGTCTGGAAGGTGATGAAGAATATTCACTTTCTCTTGATCACAGAATTTAAATAAGTGTCTCATTCCCACCCTTCCACTTCCAGCAAAGCATACATAACTGTATTTATGTTCTGCCATTATGTTACTAGTCCTAATTTTCAACCACCAGTGAACAACTCTCACTGAAATATATTGGTTGCGAAGGCAGTAAGATTATCCTCTTTCAAGCTGCAACCACTGATGAAGAAATACCTGTACATCACTTGCCAGAGAGGGGAAGAAATGCTGCATAAAGACCCATGCACCTGGGTTACTCTTAATAAAATCCCACTCACTCACTCACTCACTCACTCACTCACTCACTCATGGAGCTGAGCCCTTCTTGAGAAGCTGCCAATTGTGCAGCTACTCAAGAAGTTACCAACATTTTATGGAACCTGAAGGTTCGTTACCTTGTTCACAAGAGCCCTCCACTGGTCCTGAGTCAGATCAATCGAATCCAATCCATACAATCGCATGCTATCTCTCTAAGATCCATCTTAATATTGTCCACTCACCTACTTCTTGGTCTTCCCAGTTGTCTCCTTCCTTCTGGCTTTCCCACAAATATCCTATATGCATTCCTTCTCACACACATTCATGCTACATGCCCTGCCCATCTCATCCTCCATGATTTGATCGTTCTAATTACATTTGGAGAAGTGTACATTCATGAAGCTCCTTATTATGCAGTTTTCTCCAACCTATCGTCACCTCATCTCTCTTCGGTCCAACTATTCTCCTGAGCACCCTGTTCTCAAACACCCTCAGTCTATCTTCCCCCCTTAATGTCAGAGACTAATTTTTTTTAATGCTAGTGGGGTGGGACTAAGCACCTTGTACTGCGGCCTCTTTTGGCCTATTGTGCCAGCCCCAGATGATAGGTGATGGTGATTGTTGAGCAATTGGTGGAATGAAGATTGGCAGGGGAAACTGAAGTACTCGGAGAAAACCTGCCCCAGCACCACTTTGTCCACCACAAATCCTACTTGACCAGACCCGGGATCGAACCCAGTTCGCCGTGGTGGGAAGCCAGCAACTGACCACTTGAGCCATGGCATGGCTGTGTCAGAGACTAAGTTTTACTAGATCATAAGAAGCCTCGGAACTTAATAAAATCTCACAGTAATGTTGTAGGTTCTAAGTTGGCTTCACTTATATGAGACTTGAGTCACATCAACTTCAATGATAGTATATCATGTTGCTTACTGAGAAAGAAAGTTAAATAATATTTTACTATAAAGAGGTAAAGAGATGAAGCCCCTTGCATCATGCAGTGAAGATGTATGTGGGAGTAGAGGTATAGCTCATTTCACTGTTAATCTCAACACATGATGGAGGTAGTGGTCAGCTTCACACCCTGGCCACTTTAAACCCAGGGAAAGAGGTCCCAATTTTCCATTTGAGCCCCAGAGCTGACCTGGAGCTATGGACAATAGAAAAATCTCTGTGCCTGCCAGGAATCAAACCCAAATTCCTTGGTCATGCAGCCTCTGGCTTAGTCATTGTACTGATTGATGTATCACACCTCCTGATATTTTGTTTAAGGAGTGAGAATTTGATTTGGAGGTGTGTAAAGGCTATTACTCATCTACACATTGGTTTCCCATATCCCACACATTTTGTGTGTGAGACTTTAGCTCTGCCAGCTCCAGTTCATCCTCTTAGATAGAGTACTGTTGATTCATGCCCTTGAAAGATGTCAGTTGTTATAGAAGGTGTATTTCTTTAGGCTCCATTTAGTATAGGTTGCTTTCTGTACTCTTCAGTAACCGTAATGTTAGTTTAGGCAAGCTTAGTTAATCTTGATGCTTTTAGATCAGTTAGTAAAGTATACATATGCATAAAGAATTAAATGTTGTGTGTATCATGTTTTGTGGTGCATAATAAGAGCCTTATCAGTGTTGAACCAACAACAGTTTCATGAAATACTTGAATTTTTAAACATTCCATGTGGACAGTTGTGCCTCTGCTTTATTCTTCAATAAAAATGTACATTAGAGAGCTGTATATATGAAACTGGTAAATAGTACAGAGTTGTCGTTTTTTTTAGAAATGAAGGCATAAAGACTAAATTATGGGTACACTGCTTGATTTTTAAATTTGTTGTGATTATCTTTGGGTTATAATGCCAGGCAGTGAATTGGTTGGTTGTCAATTTTATTGGTCAGTTTAATCAGTTGGTTACTTAAAATATGAAAGCATTTGAGAAATTCTGTATCTAGTGGACTGGTAAATGGGGACACATGGTAGCAGAGTTGGTTGAGGCAGTATGCTGCAAGACGGAAGGTTGCGAGTTCGATTCCCAATGAGGTCATTTGATTTTCCAGTTGACCTAATCCTTCCAGCCGCACTATGGCTGTGGGGTCGACTCAGCCTCCAACAGAAATGAGTACCAGGAATCTTCCTGGGGGTAAAGGGTAGTCAGTGCATAAGGCTGGCAGTCTCACCATCATCTGTGAGCTAGTTGTCTAGAAAATGTGGGAGTCTCAATGTCTCAAGAACGCTATGGGCCTCCATGGCCTGTTACAGGGATAGCATTTTTTTAGTTGACTGGTAAACAAAATAAATATTTGCCCATACCTGGTTACTAACATTGGCCCTATAACAAATATGAACACTGTAAAACTCTTGCCTTATGTATATGGTTGAAAATATTTCAGTGTTTTTTCTCCACAGCGTAAATGTTGTTCTTTTTTTTCAGTTATTGGAAAATGATTCAATTTTGGATTCCAGTGAAAGTATTTTAATAAAAAGAATTCTAAATATTGCTTCAGAATATAAGTCACTCAAAACTTTCATAGACAGTAATATTTCTGTGACTGGAGTTGATAGAAGTCTTGGTGGTAAGTTACTTACAGACATTATAAACTACATCTTTGGCATAAGATTTAGAGATTTCATAATTATGCACATCCAGTATGAACTATGAGTATTTCACATTGCCAGAGTGATATGTTGTGAGGAAGAAACTTGCTGTCTCCTTCTGGCTTTGACTCTAAAGAAGAAGGAAATATGTTTCACCAAAAGTCAGTAATTAATGCTGTTTTGACAGGTGCATTATCCAGAAGACAGTGATTACAACATGGATCCACAAACTATATAATTATGTAGCTTAACACTACATTGGGCGCTATAACTTTGAAACTTGGCATATATAATTTTTAATAATTTTTATACATCTTTCAATACTCTTAATACCTATTTTATACATATATTTAATTCAATATTTATACAGCAATACCTCGCATAGTCTGGATAATTGGTTCTGCCAGTATCCCAGGCTGTTTGAAATTGGACTAATTGAGGAACTAAATACATACAAAAAATGATAATTGGTTAAAAAATCTCCGTTTTTCAATAAAAAATGTGATTAATAAATTCAAATGTCTTTTTTAGAAATAATTTTAAAAATGTCATGTTTTGTGCAATTCATTTTTATTCTCTAAAAATTGCAATATTGATGCCTGCACATTCTTATTCTTTGGCCTTTTCTCTTTATACATTTCTTTGTAGCAACAAATTGCATTGTTTATCGTTCGGCGAATTGTAAGGCTATGTTCAGTTTTGTGATCAACTTCCATAATATGCTCTCTCAAGGTTTCAACCATTCCAATAATTTTTGATAGTAGTTCAGCTGTTAATTCTCGTGCAGGCACTTCAACAGAGTCGTCGTCGTCTAAATTGTCCTCCCATTCTTCATAAGCCAATTGTTCATCTATGCTGATAAGTGTTTCATTTTCTAGTTCATTAGTGTTTGTTTTGATGCTCTCAATTACGTTCACAGAATCTAACTCATTGAAACCAAGTTGCTGTCCAATTTGCATGATGTTATTAGTGACTTCAGCAAAATGAGTTTCAAAACCAATGAAATCATTTGCACAATGTGGCATGATATGTTTCTATACTGCCCTCATATTGCTTGCCATTAATTCATGCCATGCTTCGCCTATATTTTCGATAACGTTTCTGATGTAGCTCTTCCAAAATTCCGTTAAATTACTGCTCTCCCCACCTCCTCCAGCGATAGCTGTCAGAGCTCAAGAACAAACAACCGGAGCATAGGTACACACACATACAGTGGGGAACCCCAGAAAAAATTGAAATATGTATCGTATCACATAACTATAAAACCACATAGAAATAAACCGTGCAAAAAGAGAGGTGACTGTATAAAGGGAAAAAACCGATCATTTATGTATTGAAAATAATTTTGTGTACTAATTTTTTAGAATTTATTTTTATTTTGCTCAATTAAAATTTAGTTTGTTTTGAAATTTTCAAACCGGACTGGTTGAAGCTGGACTGTGCGAGTTATTGCTACATTTAACTCGCACAAATTCTGTACCATAGAATATGACACATTGCACCAAAAATGGAGTTCAGTGAACCTAGACACATTCTTATATCACTGCCTGATTATGGCCCACTGAGATTGAAACATGTAGCAGGAAATAAATATTCAGTTTGTAAAATATTGATTGATTATAAGTCACTTTGTTGTGGCAATGGCTAACCTAACCATATATGTTAGTGATTACTTCTCAGCTCAACCTCAAGGTTCATTGACATCAATACCATAGCCTGCCATTAATCATTTTGCGCAAATTCAATTCACTGTCTTTCCACAAAACTTCCCATGATTCATCCTAATGTTATTCTTCCATCTCCCCTTTAGTTTTCCAGGTTGCTGCCCTCCAAGAGATATCCCTGCCAAAATTATGTATGCATTTCATGTCTGTAATGTTCAGGTCATTGTAATCGCCTTGGTTTCACTATCATAGCAGTAGTTGAAGATCTCTACAAATTTAAGAGTGCCTCACTTTGTAACATCTTAAATTATCCTCTTTATCCCCCTTAAGACCAAATATTTTCTTAAATGCTTTATTTTTAAGATCTGTTGTTGGAACATGTCTGTTTATATCTGTTTCGTGCATATATTTCAGGCAGTTGTAGTGGTAAGGAAGACATTCAAAGACAGCCATTTGGCGTCTATCTCCAAGCATTCTGCTGTGGGTTGAATGAAGTGTTGGTACCATATCGTAAAGATATTGCAGATCTAGAAGGAGTATCACTTACAGATCCATACTTGCCGTTACTGACAATTTTAAGCAAAGTTGAAGAATATTCTAAACTCTTTGAAGTACTGAATTATATGATAAAACAGGTGAGGCAAGTTTGCATCATGTCTATGTATACCAGCTGGCCACCTTTCAGTTGTGCATCATAACACACAGTTTGGCACATTTTGTTCAGATTTTCAGTGCCTGTTTTCCAGTATGTCATCTGATACTATGTGAAACACTCCTTTGGTTGAGAAATTTCAGAAATAGTGTGTTCATTCTGGCCACTTTGGTTCCTGAAATTGTTTTTGTCATGTGGTCAAAATATTAATTTTCTATAACCAGGGGCTGTTGACAACTTTAAAGAAATAAATGAGCAACGAGCTTAAAAATCTGTCAGTGGAGAAAGCAGTTTTTACTGTGCTCCTGGCAGATATTGTGTGAGCCTCATCATGAGACTGTTGTGCTGCCATAGATTTGTTAAGCCATCTATCAGCTGAAATGTTGTGGCGATTTACTAATTATGTAAGATTTAAGGTTTTCGTGGCAGTGACTATGAAGAATGCCATCTTCTGGGATGTGGCGCCATATCGATATTTTGTTAACCGACGTTTTGGAGGAACATATCCCATCCATCTTCAGGGTATAAGAAATCCACTAGTCTACAGGCACCTGCTCACACTGGTTCATCGTTCGTGGATTTATTATGCCCTGAAGATGGGGCGGTATGTTCCTCCGAAACGTCGGTTAACAAAATATCTGCACGGCGCCACATCCCAGAAGACAGCATTCTTCATTTACTAATTATGTTTGCACTACTGAAATTGATGTGTTTGTCCCTACTGGAGCACATACTATTTTTTCCTCATGGGTAGCAAAGATACTTAAAAGAAGAATTGAAAAGAAAATAGAGGATATACTTGGAGAGGATCAGTTTGGATTTAGAAGAGGAAAAGGAACCAGGGATGCAATTGGGATAATGAGAATTATAGCAGAACGAACTTTGGAGATAGATGAAGACCTGTGTGCTTGCTTTATAGACTGGCAGAAGGAATTTGACCGTGTAAATTGGACCAAATTAATGCAGATCCTAAAGGAAACAGGTATCGATTGGCGTGAAAGAAGATTGATTAGTAAATTGGACATGGATCAGAAAGTTAGAGTGCGACTGGACAGAGGGGAGACAAGACGTGTGAAGATTGGAAGAGGAGTTCGACAAGGATGCTGTTTATCACCAGTTTTGTTCAACTTGTGCAGCGAATGCCTTACCAAAGAAGCTCTGGAT